>NW_004443978.1:17034001-17048446 GCF_000243295.1 Trichechus manatus latirostris
ATTGCCCTTAAGATCAGGAACAAGATAAATGTTGTGTATTCTATATCCACATCTATTAAATATTGTACTGGGATTTGTGGCCTGTGCAAAAAAAAAAAAAAAAAAAAAAAGGGATAGGAATAAATAAACTTATCTCTGTTTGTAGATAACCTGATCTTGTTTATTGAAAATCCTAAGAATCTGCCCAAAACTGTTAGTGCTAATAAATGAGATCAGCAAGTTTGCAGGGTACAAAATCATTATAGTAAATTGTATTTCTATGTATTAGCAATGAACAATCCAAAAATGAAATAAAAAAAAATTCCATTTTTACACTAACATAAAAAAGAATAAAATACTTAGGAAGAAATTTAACCAAAGAAGTGCACGACTTGTACAATGAAAATGTTGTTAAGGGAAATAAAAAAAAAAAAAAAAAAGACCTAAATAAATGGACAGACATACGATGCTAATGGATTGGAAGACTTAATATTATTAAGATGATAATACTCCCAAATTGATCTACAATTCAGCACAATCTCTATCAAAACCCCAGCTACCTATTTTTTTGTTTCGTTTTTGTATAAACGGACAAGCTGATCCTAAAACTCATGTGGAAACGTGAAGGATCCAGAATAGCTAAAATAATCTTGAAAAAGAAGAACAAAGTTGGAGAACTCACACTTGATGATTTTAAAATTTTCTACAAAGCTAGAGTAATAAAGACAGTGTGGTATGGGCATAATGAAAGACATAGATCAATGAAATACAATTGAGAATCCTGAGATAAACCCTCGCATTTATGGTCAACTGATTTTGACAAGGGTGCTAAAACAATTTAGTGTCTTTTCAATAAATGACGGTGGGACAACTGGATATCCACGTGCAAAATAATGAAGTTGTATCCCTTCCTCATACTGTCTTAGTCATCTAGTGCTGCAGTAACAGAAATACCACAAGTGGATGGCTTTAACAAAGAGAAGTTTATTTCCTCACAGTGAAGTAGGCTAAAAGTCCAAATTCAGGGCGTCAGCTCCAGGGGAAGGCTTTCTCTCTCTGTTGACCTTCTCATCAATGTTCCCCCGGACTAGAAGCTTCTCCTTGCAGGGACCCGGGGTCCAAAGGACACACTCTGCTCCTGGCACTGCTTTCTTGGTGGTATGAGTCCCCCACTCTCTGCTTGCTTCCCTTTCCTTTTATCTCTTGTAAGATAAAAGGTGGTGCAGGCCACACCCCAGGGAAACTCCCTTTACATTGGATCAGGGATGTGACCTTGGTAAGGGTGTTAAGATCCCACCCTAATCCTCTTTAACATAAAATTACAATTACAAAGTGGAGGACAACCACACAATACTGGGAATCATGGCCCATCCAAATTTATACACACATTTTTAGGGGGTCATAATTCAATCCATGTTACATACTATACAAAAAATTAACACAAAATGGATCAAATACCTAAATGTAAAAGTTGAAATTATAAAATTCTAAGAAGAAAGTAAAAAAAAAGTAAATGTTCATGATCTAGGGAAGGCAAAGCTTTCTTAGATAGGACATCAAAAGTAGAGGCAACAGAAGAAAACATAGATAAGTTGGACTTCCTCAAAATTAAAAACTTTTGGGCTTCAAAGGATATCATCAAGAAGGTGGAAAAACAATCCACAGAACTGGAGAAAATACTGCAAATAATATTTCTCCTACAGGTCTAGTATCCAGAATACATAAAGAAGCCTTAAAACTCAATGATAAAATGACAAATAACCCAATTAAAACATGGGCAAAGAAAGAATCCCAGTAGACATTTCTCCAAAGAAGACATACAAATGGCCAATAAGCACATGAAAAGCTGCTCAATATCATTGAGCATTAGGAAAATGCAAATCAAAACCACAATGAGATACACTTCACACCTACTAGTATTACTATAATTAAAAAAATACATAATAACAAATATTGTTGAGGATATGAAGAAATTAAAACTCTCACACACTGCAGTTCTTTACAGAGTTACCATATGATGCAGCAATTCCTCACCTACACCCAAGAAAAATTTAAATATATGTCCATGCAAAAATGTGCACAAAATTTCGTAGTAACTTTATTTGTATTAGCTAAAAAGTGGAAACAATTCAGATATACATCAACGGATGAATGGATAAATAAAATGCGGTATATCCACACAATGGAATATTATCTGGCAATAAAAAGGGATGAGGTACTGATACATGCTACAACATGGATGGACCTTGAAAACCTTATGCTAAGTGAAAAGTCATTCACACAAGACCACACATCATATGATTTCATTTATACGAAATGTTTAGAATTGGCAAGTCTAAGAGACAGATCTGTGGTTTGCTCTGCCGAGGCATGAGGGCTCGGGGAAATGGTAGTGACTGCTAATGTGGCTTCTTTTGGGGTGTTCTAAAATGGATTGTGATAATGGTTGCACAACTCTGTGAATATAATAAAAAACACTGAATTGTACGCTGTAAATGGGTGAACTGTATGGTATTTAAATTGCATCTTGATAAAGGTGATCTGCAATGGACTCTACATGCCTGACAAATAACTTTAGTGAGTTTTTTGCTGCCTGTTGCAGCAACTAGTATTATTTACTCTAATCCATCTATCTATACAATTAAAAGATATGCTTTCAAGGTTAAAGACCTCCTTATCTCTAAGACTGATTTCATTCCTGATGACCCTGAGTGGCTGGTGGGTTGTTGGGATGGACTTTCAGAGAGTAGATGTTTACATTTCATGTATGTAGGAAAATTTTGTCTTCAGAACTCCCCAAAGCCCTGTGGTTCAGTTGCTATTTCTACAAAAGAAATGGAACATAGAGAGGCTTTGGGCTTCATTCATGAGCTTGAACACTGAGATTTGAGTGTAAGTTTATTTTTACAGGACCGTAAATTATCTTTTCAAATAGATTGTCTAGTAAAGTTTGTTATGTGGTACGGACACTGTCGGTTGCCTACTCCAGGGCCATACTCTGAATTCTTTATTTGTTGCTGGGAAGAGCTTTGATACTCACCTGAAAGCGATTCTTCCCTAGCCTTAGGGGTAAAGCATGATTAGAGTCCAAGCTTGCCATAGCGGTATGGCTTAGACATGGGTATGTGGACCAGTCATGGTCAGTAGGAACTGAGGGAAAGTCCAGTGGATGGCTTCTGAGAAAGGCTTTACTGAAGAATAAAAAGAAACGCAAAAAAAAAAAAAAAAAAGGAAATGCCACTGTTCTTTCCCAGACACTATTATGTCTGCTTGGGACTTCAGGAATTGTAGTAGCCATCTTATGGGTATGAGGGGAGTATATCCGGAGATGCAAAACAGATACCAGAATGACGAGATGAAAAGCACTGTGGTCCTTGATACTGCTGCACCACTGAATTACCAAACCCATGGACCACCCAACTGTAGACTTACTATATGAAATTTTTTTTAAAAACTTATTTTAAATCTACGTATATTCGAGTCTTTCATTACTTGCAGCTGAAAGGATCTCATCAGTCCATTTCTATCCCCAGTCAAGGAAGTGACAGGAATTGTAGACTAGATGAGAGATGGGCGGAGGGTTAGGACAGGACTGATGGTCATCTAACACATACTAATATATTCATCTCTGTTGCATTGGTGAGTGTCCTGTTCTGACTGGTTAGAATACATGACGGACTGATAGCATGATTTTTATTATCATTCCTAATGGTAAGTAAAATTCAAAGAAGCTCTTTCCTCAGCATAAGAGGCAGATGCATTTAACACTGGCTGGAAGAGACAGAGAAGGCTTCATGAATGAGGGATCAATTGAGCAAAGGCCTGAAGGATGAAGGATAGAAGGGTGAGTGCAGTAGCAATGAATGGAAAGAAAGATCACCGAGATAGAACTGGGAGCGTCAAGGGAGATGCTCATTATCTTTCTTCAGGACCACTGCAATTACCTTCTCTTTACTTCATGCTGGTTTCTCAAATCCACAGTTGCTAAATAACTCTACCTCTGACACAACTTTTAGCCATTATTTATAACAGCATTTCCAAAGTGTTCCCTAAAGATGGCCCTCACCAAAAAGGATTCTATGGAAACATTTTGAAAAGGCTACACACCTCCTCTGCCTCCTCTTGAGGATTCACAATGTACAATAGCTAGAACGTAACAGTTAGGAGGAGATATCTCTCTTGTTTATCATTATATCCCAGTGCCAGCTCAGCGCCTCACGCATGCTAGGTGCTGGATAAATATTTGTCTATAGAATCAGATTATTAAAGGCTATGAAAAATACTGAAGTGAGAAACCATTTAATGCTGGGAAAACCAGCACATATATCAAATGTTATCTTTCCCCGGAAAAAAATTCACATAAATCTACCTAAGCCATAGTAAAATGTTCTTTGGAAGTGTTGGTTTGCAGCATAAAACTAAGTTTCTTAGCCTAGAAGACAGTGACCTGCCTGATATTCTCTGGTTTCCTGCCTTCTGTTTGTTGCTTAAACAACATCAAACTACTTCCACTTCATACCCTTCTTCTTATTCCCTTCAAATCTTTTCTCAGGCTTCTGTTTTCCTGTAATTTCTTTGGTTTCTGCTCCTTTTCCTAACTGTCCTTCCCTGTTACCTCCCTATCCTCATCCCCACCCCAGATGTCTTTACTCTTCGTCTAGCCTAATGTTGTTATTAGCTGCCATCAGGTAGACTCTGACTTATGGTGACCTTATGTACAACAGAACAAAATGTTGCCTAGTCTTATGTCGTCCTCACAGTTGCTAGCATGTTCGAGTTCATCATTGCGGCTATTGTGCCAAATCATCTCACCAAGGGTCTCCCTCACCCTTGTTGGCTCTCTGCTTCACCAAACATGATGTCTTCCTCCAGCAATTGATCCTTTCTGATGCTATGTCCAAGGAAAGCATGTCAGACAATGTTCTGTTGTGATCCATAAAGTTTTTATGGCTAACGTTTGACAGTAGACCACCAGACTTTTCTTCTTTGTCTTAGTCTGGAAGCTCTGTTGAAACCTGTCCACCATGGGTGACCCTGCTGATATTTGACATACCAGCAGCATAGCTTCCAGTATCATACAAATACACAAGCCGCTACAGTACGACAAACCGACAGATGGGTGATGGGCCTGCTAATACCTAGTTTGAAGACACACTTGCAAAAATAATAGCTGTCATTTATGTTTCAGGCCTTTCAAATATTTCAAACACTTTAATCCTTCATTTCTGTCCAGCGTAGCACATTCCCCTTTCCTCCTGCTCACAGCTAGGCTACATTTCCCATCATTCCTTGCAGATAAATGTAGCCAGATGACAGAGTTCTGATCAATGTGAAGTGGGTAGACATGGTGTGCCACTTTTAGGCTTGGCCCATTGAAACTGCTCACATGATCTTCCTCTTTCTTTCTTTTCCCTGATGCCATCTAACTGTTGATGGCCCAGTTGATCTTAGAAGCCACATATTAAAGATTGAAGAGTCTTTGTTAGCCTGAGTCCCTGAATAACTGTGTGGAACAGAATCCTCCCACTTCTCTCTCTAACTCCTCTTCACTGCCAATCAGACTTAATATGAGTGAGAAATAATCTTCTATTGGGTTATGCCATTGAGATTTGGTAGATCATCTATTATGCCAACCGAAACAAGCAAACAGAACAAAAAAACAAACCGGTTGCCAACAATCAATTCTGACTCATGGCGACTGCATGTGTTACAGAGTAGAACTGCTTCATAGGGTTTTCTTGGCTGTAATCTTTATAGGAACAGATTTCCAGGACTTTCTTTCATGGCACCACTGAATGGGTTTGAACCGCCAACCTTTGGGTTAGTAGTCAAGAGCAAAACATTTATGCCACCCAGGGACATATTATGCCACCTAGTATTACTTTAATGACTACATACATACATTATTAAAAGTATTTCATTTCTAACCCTTGCTTGGAAGGATTTGGAAGATGTCTGAGAATCAAGTTACCTCCATGTCAGGACCTACCTGGGCTAACCAAAAATTCGGATTTAAGTTTCAGGAGAAGTTTAAGTCAGAAAATAAACCCAGCCAAAGATTCAATCATAATCATTGAGCATCTCTTTGTGATAAGCGGTGCATGATGTGACAAAGCATGTTCCAAGGCTTAGGCTTCAGTGACCCCAGAAGTTCAGAGGCAGAGGCAGGTTATAAACACAAAACTTTTGGAGGGGACAGGTTCTTTACATGTTAACTAATTCGACGCTTTCCTTCTATTGATGAAATAGCTCAGTTCTTAAGAATTGTGGTTTGCTCAAAATGAAATAACCAGACCTCTCAGGTAACTGAATTTCTCATTATCTTTGCTTTCTCCTTCACCACTTGAGAAGTTAGCTACAACTCACGGCAGCCCGTGAGGAGTGCCGTAGGCTTTCGTAGGGTACAGCCGAAAGTCCCAGAAAAGGCAGAATTGCTTAGAGAGGTCTAAAAGGAGTCCCTATCAGAGTGCATAGAATCCCTGGGTAGTGCAAATGGTTAACATGCTTGGCTGTTAACCAAAAAATTAGAGGTTCAAGTCTACTCGGAGGTGCCTAGGAAGAAAGGCCTGTCAGTCTACTTCCGAAAGATCAGCAGTTGTAGAGTGCACCATGAGGGTCTGCTGAAGGAATGAGCAAATAAGGGAGAACTAAGATTGGGAAAGGTTGGGAGAGGAGATGAGGACCTTTAGGACGGGAGGACTAGCACGGGCACCAGCTGAAGGGTGGGAATGAGGGAAGAGGGTCTTGTACAGATATCTGGCAGGACCTCACGCATTACATACTTAGAAATGAGAATCGACTCTACAGCAACAGCTTTTGTCTGGTTTTAGAACTGCATTATGGAGGCCTTCTATGCCAGGGTAAGTCAGATTTTCTCTTGCAGGCAGTGGCAAAAGAAAGATGTGCCTTCATTGGGATGCCCCCAATTAAAACCACGGGAGTAGCATGGGGCAGACAAACTTGCAAACTGGACTCCCCGTGGGATTGCAGCTGGAGTGGGGGCTCTGAAGTCAACTGGACATAATTCCACATTGGAAGAAACTGGTTGTCCTTCACCACCTTGCAATGGGTGCATTCTTCTGATCTTCTTTACAGCCAGGTGGCTCACTTGAGGAACACGGAGCTGTCATTAAACTATCCCCGGAAATAAGACAGCAATGTACGAAGGTTTTAAATCACTGAGAATAACCACTGCCTACTCTTCTTGATTAGTTTTAAAATGAACCACATGAGAACAGTACTTATCCCTGATTGGCTCAAAGGCTTTTGTAGGCCTGCTCTTATTTATTCATGTAACATCCCCAAAAGGTAGATGGTAGATAACTGTAATAGAATTAGAATTATCTTCACTTACAAGATAGACACAAGGGCATTAAGCAACTTGTCCAAGGTTATAAAGCTGGAAAAGGCAGGACTAAGTTGAATTTCTCACCTCCATAACACCGAAGTTGAAGCCAGAAAGAAGCTTGAAATCAGACTATTAAGACATGACAGATTGGAACGTATTTCAGAAATCAAATAGCCGTGGGACTGAATCCTTGTCTTTCCCGGGTGGGTGTGGTAGCAGCAAACACTCTTCATGAATACCTTCAACCACAGGCATGTACCTGTGCTGCACTAGACGGAACACTCAGGTAGTCTCTCTTATAGTTCCCATCCTCATGGAACTCATAAGTCAGGAGGGAGATAAAATATATACTCAAAAATATAGCATTTCAAGACTAGAGAACAAGAAGTATGGCAGCATCTAATCACAGCAGTAATAAGAAACAAACAAGAAGTTTAAGAATTCATTCAATATTTATATACTAATTTGTTCCTTCATTTACCCATTTAACAAATACTTATCGAGCACCTACTGTATGTCAGCCTCTGTGCTAGGTCTAGGAGATATGGTGGTGAGCAAGAGAGACACAGCCTTTGACCTTAGGACACTCACAGTCTAGAACTGTACTGTTCAATATAGCAGTCACTAGCCACATGTGGCTATTTATATTTAAACTTACATTAATTAAAATTAAATACAATTAGGGATTTAGATCCTCAGTTGCACCAGCCATATTTCAAGTGCTCAGTAACCACGTGTAGCTGTTAGTAAGTTCCCTTGTTCAGCGGTGGTCTAGATCAGAGTCGGCAAACTATAGCCCACAGACCAAATCTGGCCCAACGCCTGTGTTTGTAAATAAAGTTTTATTGGAACACATCTACATCCATTTATTTATGTATTATCTATGGCTGCTTTCACATTTTAATGGCAGAGTTGAGTAGTTATGACAGAGACTGTATGATCCACATAGCTGAAAATATTTATTGTCTGACCTTTTATAGAAAAAGTTTGTGACTCCTGGCCTCGATGAAAATACATACGCAGAAAACGTACTTAGAAAAAAGGAAATGGTGAATAAGTAACAGTGCTGTAAGAGTGAATAAAACCAGGATCTAACCTAGTTCAGGAAAAGGGAAAAGCCTCTCGAAAGAAGACGATGTTTAAAATGAGATTAGAAGAATCAGTAGGAGTTCATCAAGCACAAAATGTGTTTCCAACAGAAGGAAGAGCCTGAAGGGGAGATACGACCTGGCACAGCCAAGGGACTGAATGAAGACTGGGGCAGGCAGAAGGCATTGAGAGTGAGGGCATAGACACGATTGTCAGGTCCAAGGGGGTAGGGGCTTTGTTCATTACTATTTCCCCAGTGCGTAGGACAGTCTGGCAAGTAGTAGTTGTCCAATAAATATTTGATGAATGGATGAATTAATGTATAAATGAATAGCCTGGGGAGGTCATGTGGGACTTGTAAACCAAGTTCAGGATTGGAGCCTTGATCCTAAGAACAAGGGTAGCCACCGATGAGTTTTAAGCAAATGGTGACCTTATTAGAGAGGTATTTTCAAAAGGGTGCATGATAGCTGTGTGGGTGAGGGATCTTCAGGGAGCTGGTGCTGGCAAAGATTCCCAGCAACTCATGGTTGATAATATTAAAGTCTCCTTTGTATCCATCAAGGAAGAAGATTCAATAGATCAAACTTACTTAGTTGATTCTGTAATTTTGACCTTATGACTGAAAATCAAGGGCAGTCAGTCTCCTAAACTGCATGGCAATGAACTGCAACAGAGGTATGCTCTAACCTCATGGTGTGAGTGTGTTTTCACTTTGCCAGGTGGCCAATGACTCAACTGGTGAGTTACACAGACAGGTGAGGTTCTGGACACACACAGAGTTATTAGTTGAGCTCAGTGGGCTGAGTTTGAATTACAAATGATAATTCTTTTCTTTGAATCAGGTTGAACCAATTTCTTTTTTTACCTCCTTGCTGAACTACTGTACCTGGGCCCCATCCAAAATGTCCTGTCTCCCGAGGCTCGGTCAAAGAGGGCCCGCCACTCAGCATTACACAGAAGGAGCAAGCCTTCCTCCTCAGAACAGGAGACCTGTGTGAAAGATTTTGTTGCTATGCCTTTCTCTGTGTTTATTAGGAGTTGGCTTGTGGTTACACATACTGGTTTCTCTACTCCCTCCTCTGCCTGACACCTGATAAAAGCACACAGATTTTATGCATGTCAAGAGCAACTTAGGAACTCATAACCTGGTTTGTCTTTTGCTTGCCTTTAAAAAGCAAGTGTGTTCTTAAGGAGATAAGACTGAGCTGCATGTAGAGATTCTGTGGTTGAAATTTCTTGTTTTCATGGCAGGCAGTAGTCTTCGTTATCTAGTGCTGCTATAACAGAAATACCACAAGTGGATGGCTTTAACAGAAATAAATTTACTTTTGCATAGTCTAGTGGCTAGAAGTCCAAATTCAGGGAGGTGGCTCCAGGGGAAGGCTTTCTCTCTTTGTTGGCTCTGGAGGAAGGTCCTTTTTATCAATCTTTCCCTGGTATAGGAGCTTCTCCACACAGGAACGTAAGGTCCAAAGGATGTGCGCGGCTCCCAGTGCTTCTTTCTTGGTGGTATGAGGTCCCCAACTCTCTGCTTGTTTCCCTTTCCTTTTATTTCTTGTAAGATAAAAGGTGGTACAGGTCTTATACCAGGGAAACTTCCTTTACGTTGAGTCAGGGATGTGACCTTAGCAAGGGAGTTACAATCTCACCCGAATCCTCTTTAACATAAAATTCCAATCACAAAATTGAGGACAACCACACAATACTGGGAATCATGGCCTAGCTAAGTTGACACGTATTTTTGGGGGATACCATTCAATCCATGACAGCAGTAAATATCATTTTACTTTCTCCTTGAAAGGAGAAAACCTTTTGCTCCTTGAAAAAATAAGTATATTTTCTCCAAGCAACATATTTGCAATAACAATTTATTTCTTTGCTTAAAAAAAAAAAATCCACGGTCATAGCTATAATTACCAAATAATTACATTTTTCTTATCGTATGTCACATAATGTAGCAAAAGAGTAACATCTCCAAGGTAAGACTAGCCTTGACTAGTTTTAACCTGTAGTCCTGACTCAACCAGCTTAGTGGATCCAGTCACTTTTTCAGCCTTCATAGTTTCTGAATCGTAAGTACAGGACAGGTGGAAGCATTAGCCATCTGAATGGGGTATGCAGACTGATATTAGTACTTAACAAAAGAAAACTAATGTTTGTGACATTTATTTCAGCCATTGAATCATTTCCTCAGGCTACCATGTGGGGTACTTTTATCTGTTTCTCAGTCTGCAGGCACCTAACCCAGTTGCCTTGCTAAGACTTGACCAATAGGAGGCATGGCTCCTTAGAGCAAAGCCAGCCCCTCTTCTCATAAGTGAAAAACACAAATCCTGAGGTACATCAGTTGTGGGGTTTTCCCAGATGCCTCCAATCATTTGCATGGGTTGGTGAAACGTGTTAGTGACAGGGCTCCTTGGGGTTTGTTTTTGGTTCTATAATGTGAAAGGGAGTGTTGTGTTGAGGAGCTGGAGGATGGCAGTGGGCAGAGGTGTGTCTTGCCCTGGATCCGCCATTTTCGCATTTTGGACAACTGACGTCAGCTATTTGACAAAAATAAAACCCATATAGCCTAATCAGCTATGTCCCAGGTCTGAATCTCAGACTCTGATGAGGAAGATAGGAATTGAGGAAGGATTCAGTCTAAAATGGAGTAGGAGCCAGTAACTGTTGTAGACTTTGCTTCTGGTTTTGACAAAGGCAAAACCAGTGGGGGAAAACATTCCACTATCGTCTTTACATGTTTTCCTTGGTTGGTTTAACCATTTCTGAATGTGGTCTATATATCTATGAAGATATTTGCTGAAATGTTCACTAATGCGTGGTAAAATGAGAAAGAACTGGATGTATGTATAAATATATGGGTATATATA
This sequence comes from Trichechus manatus latirostris, assembly GCF_000243295.1. Classification (NCBI taxonomy): domain Eukaryota; kingdom Metazoa; phylum Chordata; class Mammalia; order Sirenia; family Trichechidae; genus Trichechus; species Trichechus manatus. Next base: position 17,045,294 of record NW_004443978.1, read on the forward strand.
CATATATACACACACATATACATATGTGTGTGTATGTATGTATCTCTGTACACACATGTACACATATACGTACATATACGTATATGCACATTTTCTTTCTTAGGGACTGTCCCTTAATCAGATATTATGTCCTTACTATCTTTTGGGGTTGATATGTCATTTCTGTTGTGATATTATAGATGATGGTGACAGTAGATGGTGGGTTATTATGATTTTTTGGATTATGGCAAAATAAAAAGTTTATTCTCTATTATTCAGTTTGTTTTCATTCGATAACTTGTTGGTGTTTTACTCAAGTATTTCTATAACTGTGTGTTAAAGTCTTCTGCAGCCAAATATGTATTCCCTTGACACCTTCTGGCTCTGTTTCACCAAATAAAAGTTAGGAATAGAAATAAGGCAGATTCCTACAAGAGCCAACGTTAGTAATGTTGCTGTTGTTGTTACGTGCTGTCGAGTTGGTTCCGACTCATAGTGACCCCATGTACAACAGAATGAAACACTGCCCAGTCCTGCACCATCCTCACAATCATTGTTATACTTGAGCCCATTGTTACAGCCTCCTTGGGGGTCTTCCTCTTCTTCGCTGACCTTCTACTTTACCAAGCATGATATCCTTCTCCAGGGACTAGTTACTCCGGATAACTTGTGCAAAATATACAAAGTCTCACCATCCTTGCTTATAACGAGCATTCTGGCTGTACTTCTTCCAAGACAATTTGTTTGTTCTTCCAGTAGTCCATGGTCTATTCAATATTCTTCGCCAACACCATAATTCAAATGCATCAATTCTTCTTCGGTCTTCCTTATTCATTGTCCAGCTTTCACATACATATACGGCAATTGGAAATACCATGGCTTGGTCAGGTGCACCTTAGTCTTAAAAGTGACATCTTTGCTTTTCAACACTTTAAAGAGGTCTTTTGCAGCAGATTTGCCCAATTCATTATTTGATTTCTAGACTGCTGCTTTTATGGGCGTTGATTGTGGTTTCAAGTAAAATGAAATCCTTGATAACTTCAACTTTTTCTCTGTTTATCATGATGTAGTTTTTGACCCAGTGGTGAGGATTTTTGTTTTCTTTATGTTGAGGTACAATTCATATTGTAGGCTGTGGTGTTTGATCGTCATCAGTAAATGCTTCAAGTCTTCTCCAATTTCAGCAAGCAAGGTTGTATCATTTGCATATCACAGGTTGTTAATGAGTCTTCCTCCAATCCTTATGCCCCTTTCTTCTTCATATAGTCCAGCTTCTTAGATTATTTGCTCAGCATACAGATTGAATCAGTATGGTGAAAGAATACAACCCTGCAATACACATTTCCTGACTTTAACCCACTCAGTATCCCATTGTTCTGTGCAAACAACTGCCTCTTGGCCTATGTGCAGGTTCCTTATGAGCACAATTAAGTGTCCTGGAATTTCCGTTCTTCATAATGTTATTAAAAATTTGTTATGATCCAGAACATGGCGCTATAGGTAGAAGCACCACACTGTCTGTCCACAGCAAACATCCAAAAACCTAAGCCAAACAGAGACAATGGCAATCCTGAAACCCTAAGCATCAAATGAAGAGATAAAGAACTCAGCCAAGCACCAAATGGAATAAGAAACTGACAGAGAACAGAGAGCAAGGAGAGATACATGCAGAGGCCCCTATCAGCTAACACAGCATGGATCCGCCATCTTGGACCCCTATCAGAGAACAGCGAACAGGGGGTAAAAGAGCAGCTTCACGAGCTTCCAGCAGGAGACACAACAACCAGTAACCAGCAATATACGCATTCCCACCCCCCACCCTTCTTACCCACACTTGGCCTCCTCTGCTTCCTGCAGCCACAGTCTCCTGGCCGGGAAGCACTGGCTTCACCCTGGTGGCACTTGGATTCCACCCGCCTGCACTGGCTGGCTCCCTAAGTGCCATTTGTTGGCTGCTGGTGTTGGTTTTTGTCCGCTCTTTAGATTTCTTCCTTATCTCTCACCACCTCTGCCTCCTTTCTCTCAAATACCTGGCTCCATGCACCATCGTTGCTTCTTCCTGAAAGGCTGTGAAATACCGCTCGAATGTAAGACTGCTTCCCTGCCCGTGCTGCCATGCCAGTGGGATCCTAGGGATTTTTTTGTTTGTTTTGAATTGTTTGTTTGTTTGTTTTCTTTTTCTCTTCTCGAATTGGGAGCCCGTTCTAGCCGGGCAGTACTGCGCGGCTTGGGACATACCCCCTCAGTTTGCACAGACGTGTGCAAAGGGATCCCTGAGGACATTTCTTTTTTCTTGTTTTTTTTTGGGGGGGGTTTCTTCTTTTTTTTTAAATTTGTTTGTTTTGTTTTCTTTTCCCTCTTTTTCCCTTTTTGTCTTTCTTCTTTACTCAGTTTCTCGTCTCTCTATATTTTCGTTTTCTTCCTGTCCCCTGAATACCTGGCGCTGGGTGACACCTCTACCCCTTCTAGCCTGGCTGTACTTCATGGCCTGGGAGCAACTTCCCCAGACCTCGTATCTGCACCGGTGGGATCCCTGGAGCTTTTCTTTTCTTTTTTCTTTCTAATATTTATTTATTTTCTTTTTTTTTTCTCCTTTTTGTTTTTCTCCATTTCATAGTCTCTCATCTCTCCACTCCAATGGCAAGCTCCCCTAGCACGCTTTTTTGTTTGTTTGTATGTTTTTGGCTCCTGTTCCTCTCTCCTCTCTCACATACTCATCTTAGCTCCACACATCACAATCTCCCCCCTCCATCCTGCCTACCTGCACCGTGTGCTGAACATCACAACACCGAGCAGCACAGGCACAGCCTACCGGAACCTGCCCTGCACTGATTAACAGCCTGCCCTGGTAGCCGTAGTAAGTGCCACAAACAACCCATCCCAGCAACTCCCCTTCAGTTGGACTGGCCCTGCTGTACCATAACCGAGTGACTGACCCTGCCCATTGGAGAAGGAGGTGAAAAGTATCATACCTATAGATGAGCAAACAACAAAGAACGCACAGCCCCCCTGCTCAGACGTAGCCAAATAAAACAAAAAAAAGAATGAAACAAACAATTCTAATCAATAAATGAGAAAAATAACTACTGAATGCCCCAAAGACAGCAGACAATATCAAAACATTTACAAAAACAGGACAGGATGGTTCCAGTAGGCATCCAAAATAAAACACCA
>NW_004443978.1:17048546-17049735 GCF_000243295.1 Trichechus manatus latirostris
GCAGACAAAACTGAGAAAAAAATAGACAAATTCTTGGAAAAGGCAGACAAATTCATGCAAAATACAGACAAAAAAAGGAAGAATTCAGGAAAATAATGCAGGAACAAAATGCTAAAATAAATTCACAACTAGAAATCATACAAAAACAACAATTAGAAATCCAAAAGCTAAACAACAAGATTTCAGAAATGGACAGTGTCATAGAAGGGTGAGGAGCAGGTTTGAAATGGTGCAATACAGGATTAGCAAAATTGAAGACAAACACTTGGATACAACTCTGTTTGAGGAAAAATCAGAAAAAAAGAACACAGAAAAATGAAGGGACCCTGAGAATTATGTGGGATACAATCAAAAGCAAACATTTTTGAGTGATTGGAGTTCCAGAACAGGGGGAGAAAACAGAAAACACAGAAAGGATCATTGAAGAACTGCTGACAGAAAACTTCCCCAATATCATGAAAGATGGAAAGCTGACCATCCAAGAAGCTCAACAAACAGCATATAGGATAGATCCCAAAAGAAAATCACCAAGGCATATCATAATCACCCTGGCTAAACCAAAGACAAACAAAAAATCCTGAGAGCAGATAGAGAAAAACAAAAAGTCACATACAGAGGAGAAACAATAAGACTAAACTCAGATTATTCGGCAGAAACCATGCAGGCAAGAAGGCAATGAGACGACATATATAAAACCTTGAAAGAAAAAAATTGCCAGCCAAGAATAATATATCCTGCAAAACTCTCATTCATATATGATGATGAAATTAGGACATTTCCAGATAAACAGAAATTAAGGGAACACATAGGGAACACATAAAAACCAAATGAAACTTACAAGAATTATTAAAGGGAGTCCTTCGATCTGAGAACAAACAACATCAGCTCGCAAGATGAATCTAGGATGCAGGATCGTACTAGCCAGATACCAATCTAGGAAATGAACTCTCAAGGACTATCAAAAACCAAAAGAAATACAACAGGGAATCAGAGCAGTTAATTTGTAAACGACAACAACATCAGAACAATAAAAGAGGGAATAAACAGTGTAGGTATAGAACCTTCTAATGGAGAGGAAGGCAAGGTGCTATCAAGAAATAATAGATAAGTGGTAACTTTGGTGAAGGGTAAGACAGTACACAATACTGGGGAAGCCAGCACAACTTGTACAAGGAAAGGTCATGGAAGC
>NW_004443978.1:17049835-17074883 GCF_000243295.1 Trichechus manatus latirostris
CAAGGGAGAATGAAGAGAACAGGATACAAGGAAAAGATTAGTCCAAAGGACTAATGGACCACAGCTACCAAGGCCTCCACCAGACTGAATCAGTACAGCTAGATGGTGCCCAGCTATCACCAGTGACTGCTCTGACCGGGATCAAGAGGGTTCTGGACAGAACTGGAGAAGGATGTAGAACAAAATTCTAACATAAAAAATAAAAAACACACCAGAATTACTGGCCTGACAGAGACTGGATAAACACCAAGAGTATGGCTCCTGGACATCCTTTTAGCTCAGTGGTGAAGTCACTCCTGAGGTTCACTGTTCAGCCAGGGGATTGGACAGCCCCATAAAACAAAACGGGACTAATGAGAAACAGCAGTCCAGGGACAAGGACTAGAAGGCAGAAGGGGACAGGAAAGCTGGTGATAAGGAACCCAAGGTTGAGTAAGGACAATGTTGACATGTTGTGGGGTTGTTAACCATTGTCACAGGGCAATATGGGTACTGTTTAATGAGAAACTATTTTGTTCTGTAAACCTTCATCTAAAGTGAGAATAGCAGCACAACTGGAAGAACATAATCGACGTCACTAAATTGTACCTGTAGAAATTTTTGAAATGGTGTATCTGTGGCTATGTATATTTCCCCCCCACCAAAAAAAAAAAGGTCCTCCAAGGTCAAGAAGGGAGAGTGTTGACATGTCATGGGGTTGTTAACCAATGTCATAAAACAATATGTGTACTGACTGTTTAATGAGAAACTATTTGTTCTGTAAACCTTCACCTTAAGTACAAAAAAAAAACAAAAAAAAACTGTTATGATCCATACAGTTGAATGCCTTTGCAGAGCCAATAAAATACAGGTGAACGTCTTTCTGGTATTCTATGCTTTCAGCCAAGATCCACCTGACATCAGCAATGATATCCCTCATTCCACTTTCTCTTCTGAATCTGGCTTGAACTTCTGGCAGTTCCCTGTCAATGTATTGCTGCATCCGCTTTTGAATGATCTTCAGCAAAACACGCTGGTAATAGCTCTTGTTTATGGAGAATTTTCTCTGGTGCCTGGCACCGATCTAAGACTTTACATGTACTTTCTTATTTACTTCTCACAACAACCTCATCTGGTTAGCAGTACTATTATTCTCATCTTTCAGAGGAGGAAACTGAAGCACAAAGAGATTAAGCTACTTGCTCAAGGTCCCAGAGCTATCAATGTGAAGATGAGATTCAAGTCCATTCAGTGTGAAGATGAGGTCATGTTCCCACCTTCCATGCAATGATTCAGTTTATTAGTGAGGCAGGGCTATAGGGCTTGCCTAGAGGTATGTGATGTTGGTGGTGTTGTTAGCTGCCGTTAAGTCACCCTTGACTCTTGGAGACCCCATGTACAACAGAATGAAACGGTGCTCGGTCCTGCGCCATCCCCATGATCAATTGTGGATTGGACCGTTGTGATCCATAGGGTTTTCATTGACTTATTTTTGAAGCAGATTGACAAACTAGTCCATCTTAGTCTGGAAGTGCCACTATAACCTATTCAGCATCACAGCAACACACAAGACTCCACACATGGGCAGTGGCTGTGCATGAGGTGCACTGGCCAGGAATAGAATCTAAGTCTCCCCCATGGAGCTCGAGAAATCTACCACTGATGTACCTATGTCCCCACTTATGTGATGTAAGGAGTCAGAAAATCCCGGCTCCACTATTTGCCAGCTATGTGAGTGATAATCTGATCTCTTCAAACTTTTTCCTTTTATATATAAAATCTGAAAGCATATTATGAGGACAAACAGTAATATTTCCAAAAGGGCAAAGACATGGTAGTTCTTCTTGTGTGGTAGTGCAGTGTGATGAATTACTTGCTATGGCCTTTCTTGCCATGGTCTTGTAACTCCTACCCAGGTGATTGTGTGGGGCTGTGCAAATAAGATAATTGTGGCCCACCATCCAGTTCCAGAGCAGAGAGAAGAGCCCACCACCACCAAGGAAGGGGAGACCAGGAGGAGAGACCCAGCAGCAGGAGATGGTGCGGTGGGCTTCCTGGCCCACAGAGAAAGAAAGCTGAGTGCCTATGAGCAGATGCCGAGGGCCAGGGAGAGGCATGCCTGTGAGCACAGCTGGGGAGAGGCTGTCTTGATGAAAGAACTGTATCCTGAGTGTTCCTGAGCCTGAACTGTAACTGTTGCAACTCCCTTATAATAAACCCCATAATTGTGAGTATGGTCTTTGAGTTCTGTGTGGCCATTGTAATGAATTATTGAATCCAGAAGAGAAGTAGAGAGGGCTGTGTGAGAGATGGTTGGTGTCAGAATTAGTAAAGATGGTGGAGAGAGGAGGCTTGTCTGGCCTCCGCCTCAGGGGAGTCAGCCTTGTGCTGTTTGATCTTGGTTCTCCTTCCCCCTTGTGGGGTTGGAGGAGGTCAGACACTGCCCCCATGGTGTTTTTACGGGTAGCAATCATTAATTATTATTGATTTCTCTGACATGGTGTTCTAAGGTACATAAAAAACGAAACCTCTATACATGCAAATATTGGCTATACCATGGACTGCCAGAAGAACAAACAAATCTGTCTCGAAAGAAGTACAGCCAGAATGCTCCTTAGAAGTGAAGATGGCAAGACTTTGTCTCATGTACATTGGATGTGTTATCAGGAGGACCTAGTCCCTGGAGAAGGACAGCATGCTTAGTAGAGGGTCAGAGAAGAAGAGGAAGACCCTCAATGAGATGGATTGACGCAATGGCTACACCAGTGGGCTCAAACACAGTAACAACTGTAAGGATGGCACAGGATAGGGCAGTATTTCCTTTCGTTATACGTAGGGTTGCTATGAGTCAGAACCGACTCAACGACCCCTAACAACAACAACAACATACATGTGGCTCTTATTTTACTTCTGACATGAAACAAATGTAAGTTTGCAATATCAATTTTGACATTGAGACTAAAGAAATTTGAATAGCAGATACCATTTTAAGAGTCATCAAATATTGTAGACCCTGGTCATTGCTTTAACAGGCTGGGGTATAAAAAGTACAACTTCCCAGAAAGGGCAGTGGGCTGTGTATCAAGAGACTGGGGCTCTCGCATTGGCTGTATGACCTTGGTGGTAGTTATTTAGCTTTGCTGAACCTCATTCCCCCATGTGCAAAAAGATGGGATGGAGTGGAACTGTAAGCATTGCTAAAGTCCCTTCTGAAGATAAAAAGAAAAATGGCTCTTGATCTGTTTGAATTTACAGGTGCGCAACAGGGAAACTCTTCACTCTTCACTTGATAGCCTTCCAATGAGCCCTTCCTTTCCCTCTTTAGACACTAATTCACACATAGCCAGTTCTCTTATCCAAACATTAAACTCTCCACTGCTAAGTGAGCAGTTTTACTGTACCTTTCCACAGTCAAAACTATATTATGAACCCTTTCCCATGAGAGCAGTCAAAAGGCAGTATAGATCAAAATTCATTGAATGGTATAATGCAGATTTGTGTATTTCATTATATGTGAATTTCACCTAAAAAAAAAAAAAGAACTATCAATAATTACTGAAATCTAGTTAATGATATGTATGCTGAAAGACTGAGGGGAGAAATGTACTGATTCGACAGCTTTCTTTGAAATGCATAATACGTATGGATTGATGGATGGATAGAGGAATGGATAGATGAACAGACACATAATAAAACAAATATAGCAAAATGTTTACCAGGCTCTGTTTCTAAGTAGAGGTGTGGTCTTAGGCAAGTTTGTCTAACTTTTGTGTGACTTATCTCATATCTTAGTCTGGATTCTCTAGAGGAGCAAAACCAGTGAAGCATATGTAGACATATAAAGAAAAAAATTTACTTCAGGAATATGGCTCACACAATTGTGAGGAATGGTTCATGCAATTATTGGGACTGGCAAGTCCCAAATCCATTGGTCAGGCAACAGGCTAAAGACCTCTGCTGGCTCATGTGGTGACAGGGGCTGACAAACCCAAAATGTGCAGATCAGACAGCAGGCTGGAGGCCTCTACAGAGACTTCTGCAGGCTTATGTGCCAAGAACCGGATGTCAGGTGATGAGAAGAGTACAGGGCTGAGAAAGGGAGTGAGCTTTGCTCAAGCATCCATTTACATACTAGAGGCAGGCCCCACCCCCAAGGAAACTCCCCTTTCAACTGATTGACTGTTCACTTCAGATCACATAATGGAAGGTACCTGTCAAACCACTGAATTATAGCCTAGCCAACTTGACACGTAACACTAACCATCATGTTTCCTTATCTAGAAAATAGGAATAATAACAGTATCTACTTTATAAGGTCGTTGTGAAGGTCAAATGAGTCAATATTTGTAAAATTCTAAGCACATAGCGCCATGCGAAAGTTTGCTCAACAAACTTTTAAAAATCATCTCATAGGCTGGGCTATTGTTAAGAAATCAGATCATACTGATTTTCCTGAGCATGATCAGAATGCAGAGAGTTTTATTAAAACCAGATGACAGGTCTGCACACCCTGGGGTGTTAGTCATTTTCCCTCTAATACAGGCATATTTCATTTCCAGCTGAGAGGTAGCAGGAATCATCAGGATGGATCAATAGTGTTTAGTTTCTATTTTCATTTTCATCAAAAAGTTTCACTTGCTTGAAGTATATTATATGTAAAATCTGCATATCAATATAAAAGCATGTCACTACCAGGTCACACAAAGTAATCTAACGATTCCACACTTGCCTTTGAGTTAACCCCAACTCATGGTGACCCCATGTACGTCAGAATAGAACTGTGATTCCCAGAGTTATCAATAGCTGATTTTTTGGAAGTCAACTGTCAGGCCTTTCTTCCAAGGTGCCTCTGGATAGGCTTGAATCTCCAACCTTTCTGTTAGCAGCTGAGTGCATTAACTGTTTGTACCACCCCGGGATTTAGTGATTTTTAAAAAGGGGGCAATCGGGAGCAGCCATGTTCTCCAACAAACGCTAGGGAACTTGTAAATTAACTAACACAACTTTCTATACTTTGAAGTCTACGAAGAAGCCTGTGTATGTCATGGGGGCTTTTTTTTTGGTCTTTTAAGGAACTAGGCATATGGACAACAAATGGTAATTTCAATAACAAACAAAACAAACAAATAAGAACTCTCCCAGACAACAGGTAAGTATGTGATGGTGTTTATTTATTCCACAAATATTATTGAGTATCTACTATGTGCTGGTCTAGGTGCTGGGGAGATAGCAGTGAACAAGGCAGAAATCTCTGCCTAGGTGGAGCTCCCCTTCTAGATGCAGAGGCAGGCAATAAATATGAAATAAATTAATACGTGTGTATGGGTGTGCAGGGTGTGTGTGTGTAGATGGTGTTAAGTGCTAAAGAAAAAAATGAGCAGGGAAAGGGGTAGGAAGTGAGGCAGATTGCAGTTTTAAATAGGATGGTGAGCCTAAGTCTCAGAGATAGATGACACCTGAGTAAAGACTTGAATGAAGGGAGGAGAATGCCATGTGGATATCTGGGGAAAGAGTGCTCCAAGCCAAGGGAAGAGGAAGTGCAAATGTGCTCAGGTGGGTGGATGCCAGGCCTTGTGAAGTACAGGTGGCTTTGGGGGTGGGGGCGAGATGGGCAGGAGATGACTCACTCCCAGGAGAGCTTACTCACACAGTTTTTAAGGTGGTGCTGCCTCCCAGCTAGGACACAGCAAGAACCTTTGGTTTCTTTCCACGTGGGCTTCTTCCTGGGACTGCTTGGGCTTCCTCCAAGCATGGTGGCTGGGCCCCAAGTGTGAGTGTTCTAAAAAGCCTAGGTTCAAGCTGCAAGGCTTCTTATGACTTAGTCTCAGAAGTCACAGAATGTCTCTTCTGTCACATTTTATTGGCCAAAAAAGTCATTAATTCCAGCCCAGATTCAAGGGCAGAGGAATTAGACTCCACCTCTCAGTGGGAAAGGTCTCAAAGAATTTGGAATTATCTTTCATCTACCACATCACATGTCTAAGACATCAGTATCACCAGGAAGTATTGCATTAAGTGAAATGCCCTATTCAAGGTGGTCATGTGCTATTTAAGAAAGCTTCTCAAAGCTAGATTATCCCTCTGGAGTTTAGTCTTCATCCCCAAGACTCAGGGCCACATGGGATCAATTTTCTTTATCTCAGAGTCATTTAAAGTGAAGCTTGGGAAGAGGCCAGTCCACTATAGCAGTGTGGCTGTGAATGCACAATGTTACATACTGAAAGCTCTGATAATATGACAGTTTGGTGGTGTCTTAGTCATGCAGTGCTGCTACAGCAGAAATACCCCAAGTGGATGGTTTTAATGAAGAGAAGTTTATTTCCTCACAGTCAAAGTAGGCTAAAAGTCCAAATTCAGGACATCAGCTCCAGGGGAAGGCTTTTTCTCTCTGCTTGCCTTCTTCTCTTCAGTGTTCCCCCGGACTAGGAGCTTCTCTGCTCAGGGACCCAAGGACGCGCTCTGCTCCCAGCACTGCCTTCTTGATGGTATGATGTCCCCCTGTCTCACTGCTCACTTCTGTCTTTTATATCTCAAGCGGTTGCCTCAGGACACAATCCAGTCCTGTAGATCAGGTCCTGCCTTACTAACACAACTGCCACCCATCCTCCCTCATTAACATCATAGAGACAGGTTTACAACATACAGGAAAATCACACAGTACCAGGAATCATGGCCTAGCCAAATTGATACACACATTTTTTGGGGGACATAATCCAAACCATGACAGGTGGTATCTGAATACAAGCCCCAATTTTCATTAACAACATAAAAGCAAGCAAACACAATGGCTGCAACTCACATTGACTCTGCCCTTCAAGACTGAGTTCAGCTTTCCCCTTCTCTGTGGAAGTAGATACACGTCTCACTCCTAACAATATCTTGTATTTTAGAAAGGCAGTGCAGACTAAGGGATAAAAACTTGGGTTCTAGAATTGAGCAAACCTGGTTTCCAAATCTGGTTTTGCTACTTATAAGCTGGTGACCTTGGCTAAGTTACTAAAGCTCTGTTTCATCACCTCTAAAATGGATTGGATAATAACAGTATGTACCTCACAGTAATGTTGTGAGCTTTTATGAGATGATGACTAAAGCACTTAGAATGCCTGCAACTTAGAACTCAATACACGTTAGGGATTGTTCTAATTATTATTTTATTCATTACCTCCCAAAGTTTTTAACCATAGGCCAACACATACTAGGAATTGGAGCAGATGTTCGTGATTATTTGTGGTCGCAGTGAAAGCAAAAGCACTCTTGAATGTTACTGATACCTTAAGCAACTGGAACTGTGTTCGGTTCTTAAAATAAGGGTCACTAGGAGTCCCTGGGTGAGGCAAATGGTTAAACACTTGACTACTAGCCAAAAGGTTGGCAGTTCAAACCTACCCAGAGGTGCCTTGGAAGACAGGCCTGGCAATTGGCTTTTGAAAGATCACAGCCTTGAAACTATGGACCATGGTTCTGTTCTGCACACATGCGGTCACCGTGAGTTGAAATCAACTGGATTGCAACTGGTTTGGTTTTCTTGTTTTGGTTAGTATTGTTATGAGAATTAAATAAGGCAAATAATATAAAAGAACTGGAATGTAACAACTACCAAAACTATTACCTATTAGCATTACTGTTATTAAACTGATCAAAATAACCAGATTATTTAAACTAAGTTTCAACTTAATTTCGTCCTATATAGACACAACCTGAGAAAATAGACTTTTCTTTTCTCACAGAAACTGATACCAAAATACTGATTGCCTTTTCTTCTCTTCCTTTCCCTTTCCTTGCCTTTCATATTTCCATTTGTATTTCCTTCATTTGTTTTGCTTATTTTTCCTTTCTGGTTTTGGACTCTTTTGTATTGATCTATAAAAGTTCTTTATATATTAAAAACATTTTCATTTTGTGACATGAATTGTAAACATTTTCCTCATCTATAATTTGTTTTTTGATTATGCTATGGTGGCATTTTTATCTCTTTTCTGTTCTTTTTTCCATGCAAAAATAATTGACTTCTCTTTATGCAGTCAAATTTTCAACCTCTTCTTTTTGGCTCCTGGGTATTAGGTCATAATTATAAAGACGTTCCTCTTGTAAACCATATTTAAAAATTTGCAATGTTCTTTTCCTAGTACTTTTATGGATCAGTTTTACCAATTAAGTATATTATTTATCTGTCTATTCATGTGCTACTACCAAACCATTCTAATTCTTGTGCTTTACATGGTTTAATATTTGGCAGTGCTAGTCAACCCTCATTATTCTTCTCTTTAATGATTTTTCTGTTTGTGCTTGCTTGTTAAGTTTTGCACATAAACTTTAAAGCAACTTTGTCTAGTTCCTCCACCCCCCCACCCCCGGCCAAAAAAAAAAAAAAAAAATCTTGTTTTGCTTACTGGGCTCACATGCAATTTATGGCTTACCTTAGGCAGAATTAACATTATTTTTCATCTTGACTCTTCTGACTCACAAGTATTGTATGCTTTTCCACTTATTCTGGTTTTCTTTCTTGTTCCCCAGTAGCATTTTAATTTATTCTTTAAATTGATTTTCATTTTACTTGTTAAGTCTTCCCAGGCATTTCATGTGTTTGAGGCTACTGTAAATGGAGTTTTTAACTCAATTATATTTTCTAATTGATTTTAGATTTTATTGGCCTTTATAAAACTTTTTGCCTTACAGAGTTTTAGATTTTTATGTGGTTGAGATTCATTAACTTTTTCTTCATGGTTTCTGCTTTTTCACCTTGGTTGAGTGCAAAGAGAGCAAATCAAGGCAATGATAGTCAACCCTGACATACTCTGTTTCTTTTTTTGCTAGCAACAGTTGATAGGCTCTATTTATGTTGCTTAATAACATAATCCTTTCTTCTCTGATGATGAGTCCATTAAGCCAGGGCTAATCCATAAGGATACTTTAAAAGTCACCAGATATTCAACCCATATGCCTGAGAAAATCACTTCAGATCATGCCAATTCTTCCATCAAACTTCCATCACTTACCAATATATAAGGCTATCGCAGACACTCTTGGTGCTACACCTAGACCCCATTGTATTCTGATGACTTCTTCCTGCAAGCACCTGCAGCTCAGCCTGAGGGCTTTTATGGCTACAGAAGTGTGCTCAGTCCAATTGGGCAGGTTACAAGTGCTGTGAGATTAACATCCCTGGAAGCATCCCTCAATTCATGATGGACAGGAGTTGGTTGATAAATACCTCAGTTTTCTTCTGCCTCAATTGCGACGACTTTGAGGCACATTCTACACAATCCCCCAGAGGTCCCCAGCAAGTCTGAGCCCCAGGTGTCCACAGTGATAATCTGTTTGTGAATATATTGGCTTCCTTCCCTTCTTTGTCTCATTCACTTTCCTGCTCCTCTACAATGTTTTCTGGATTCACTTCCGAAACAAATGTCTTGGCATTCAAATTCTTATCGGATCTGTTTCTTGGGGGAACATAAACTAAAACAAAGGCATTTCACAGTCTGGCTCCCACCTACTTTTGTAGTCTTAGTGCCTGTGTCTCGTCGTGAAGTGTCCTGTGCTTAGTCCTCCATTGCCCAAACATATCATGTTCTGATGTTTTGTATTTTTCTAAGAGCTTTCTCTCTACTTAGAACGCCTTTCTATGCCCGTGTGCATAGAAAACTAGTCTGCTATCAACACTTAAGTCAAATGTCACCTTGTCTGGGGAGGCTTTGGCCTTCTCAGCCCAGGTCAGATGCCCCCTCTCTGTGCTCCCAAGTATGTTGAACATATTTCTATTGCGATGGACTATTTCCAAAGATGGTCGCAACAATCTCTCTAATCCCACACAACCTTTTTCAAAGTGACTTTAAACTTCCTTCCATTAAGAAGCAGAGTTTATTTTCCTTCTGTCTGCATCTGGGTTGGTTGTTACTGGCTTTGACAACAGAATATGGTGGAAGTAACATTTTGTGGCTTCTAATCTAGGCCTTAGCAGGCCTAGCAGCTTCCATTTTCACTCTCTTGGAAGCCAGCCATCATGCAAAGAAGCTTGGACTACACTGATGAATAATGAGAGACCACATGGAGAAGGTGTCCTTGTAAAGGTGACACAAGGTGCCCCAGATAACAGCTAGCTCCAAGGTCCCAGTCATACAAGTGGATACTCAACCCATTCCATCTTCAGCCAACTCCATGTGGAACAGAGATGGGCCATGTCTACCAAGCCCTCCCTTAATTCCTGACCCATAGAAATCAGGAGCAGTACAGTAGTTGTTGTTTCAAACTGTTGCATTTTGGGGTGGTTGTTACACAGCAGTAATAATGTGATATCTATTACAGTACTGATCATTAAATACTGTAATGACTTGTATACTTGTCTGTCTTTCCCATTCAAACTGTGAGCTGCTTATGAATGGAGACAGAATATTTTCATCTTTATGGATGCAGCACGTGAAACACAGGGATTCTTTACAACGACAAGCCCATAAAAACAGGGACTCCCCAGGGTGATCCCAGAGAAGCTTGTCACGTTAGGGAATTTTTTTTTTTAGGGAACAGGAACCACAAAACAGAAGTTGTTACAGAATGATGGTGGGAGACAAAAGGAGGATGAAATTTCTGAGCCATTGAAAGTGATACCAAAAACTCTGTTATTTTATAAATTCTCCTAATGGTTGGCAAGATGATGATTGAACTCTGCTTCAATCAGTGTGCGGCATAGGTGAGCCCCACAGTCATTAGTATTCACAAAGACCTGTCAGGCAGCTACCACTGGGTGCACTGAAACTATCAGTCCTGGTTCTCATTCTGCGGTAGTTTATACTGTCACAGAAAAGCAGATGGACCAGAACACTGCAGGCCTTTAGAGAAAGGTGGGGAAAGCAGGAAACTCATCTTAAAAGGTTATAGAACTAGAATGGATCTGCATGATGTCTGGTTTAGTGCTTTCCCCTTATCCTGCATCTACTGAGCCCCATCTCAGTCACAGCATTCCCTGTCACTCTCTAAGCAGAGGTCTCACTAAGTTGAGAGATATTTCTCAAATGTCCTACACTCTGCCCGTGACTCACAGCCATTGTGTTTTCTTCCTCCTTCTTTATGCTATATGACCTTCCCTATGACCTTCACCAAGCTAACTCTTTACATTCATCTCTGGAGCTCCTTTCCTTTCTTTCCCTCATTTGCCACCAGGAATAAACTCCGCATTTTCTCTGCCACTCCAAATGTCTCAAGACTCAGTTCAAGTCTTCCCTCCTCTGTAAAGCCTTCGATGACTACCTCAACCCATGATTTACAAGAAAGTGGTGTTAAGAGAATTGGCTTTGGAATAAAATGGATTTGGGTTTGAATCATGGCTATGCCACTTATGGTTTTGCACAAATTCCTTAATCTCTTGTATTTCTTCATCTGTTCAATAGGCATGGTAATACCACTTCATGGGGTGAGGATACATAAATCTTCTATATCAAGTGCCTACCTTGGTCCTCACACATAGCATGACATTAATATATGTTACTTTCCTTGCCCCTCTTCAAATTTCTGAATTTCTGGTACTTAATATCTGTACCACTCATTTGTCCTCAAACTATACCAGCCTTCTGACAGCTCTTGTCCTTATATTAATGTTAATGTTATGGTCTTACTTTTAATACAAGCTTTCTCCTAATAGCTAGATTATAAACTTCTTATCTTTCTATGTCACAAGGATAACAGATTATTAATAAATATTGGTGAATGAATGAATGGATGGATGATAGAACAAGCAATTACTTCCTTAGGGCTCACTGTACCTGGTAATATTACAACATTCAGAGTCAAGACTCAGTACATGCTGAATTAGACTACCAATAAACCCAGGATACTTTTATTTTTTCAGAAAGGAATCATTAGGGGAAAAGTCATAACTTGTCTTTCATCCTGTAGATGATTAATTTAATATATGAGAATGCAGACCCCATTCCATTAAAAGCTTATATCCAGGGGGATGCAGTATTAAGACTGATAAAGACGCAAGGTCTCTTGGTAAAAATAAGTGGGAATGAAAAAGCAATTATGTTGATAATAATTCCAAATTAATTACATGGGGATTAAGTAAATCAATAGGAAATATTGAGTTTATGGATTAAGACACTAAATGCACTTCTGTCTCTTAGATGTGCACACCCATGAGGCAAGAGAACAAATCTCTTAGAACAATAGAGTTCTGTTACTGACTAAGCCCTCATCCATCAGAAGAGGTAGAATGACAGACATATTAGAAGTGAACAAAGAAAAAGACTTAATCAGTGATGAAAACCAGTTGTCAGTGCATCCTCAGGGCACATGAAGTTTAAAGACAAACCAAAAGCAAATAAACAAACAAAAAACAAGCAATATGGTCAAGCTCCGAAAAAGCTCCACAGAGGAGCTCTAGAAAGTTTCCAGAATGGAGCGTTTCTGGCCATCTTGACAACTTTGAGGTTGGGTTATCAAGCCCTGACTTCAGTGCCAGAGTGTTGAAATCAGGCTATGTTGAAACAAAGGGAAGGAAGGTTCTTGAGCAACTGCCTAACAGTGATTTCCATATTGTTTTTTTTTTATACCAGGGAACGCTTTGGTCAACAGAATCTTATAGGGTCCTTCAATATGCAAAATAGATAAATGTGTTGCTGTGTGGTTGCAAATGAGCAGAAAGAGAAAGGGTTGGGGGATCGTGGGTGGGAGGAAGCAAGTGGGATTTTAGATGCCAATCCATAGAATTCCCTGGTGGTGCAAACGGTTTAACATACTCAGCTGCTAACTGAAAGGTTGGAGGTTCGAGTCCGCCCAGAAGTGTCTTGAAAGAAAGGCCCGGTAATCTACTTCTGAAAAATCATTCATTGAAAACCCTGAGGAGCACAGTTCTACTCGGACACACATAGGGTCACCACAAGTCAAAATCAACTTGATGGCAAGTGGTGGTGGTGACCCTAGGACCTTAGGTCTGAGAGAATGTGTTTTGAAGAGCACTAGCCTAGGATATTTCTGGCCTTTGGGCTTCCAAATAAAATTAACAGGCAAGGTTTTTGGTGAAGACCTAGTTTGCTGAAAGGCCCAAAGTAAACTTTTCTAAAACTTGTGGTTAAGAATCATGATAGTGAAGACAATTTCATTCATATAGTGGGGGAGGGGTGGGGGAGGGAGGAATATAGGCTCTTATTTGCCCTGTTACACCAAGATCTCAGCAGGGTTTATTCCTTCTGAAAAATATTTTTAAGCCATAACTGAGGCTTTCAGTGGAAGCCAATTTCAACTTCACAACACCTAAACATATCTGAGCCAACAAGCTCTGGATAACTCTTCAGAAAGCACTGTCAGAAAAGGCAACAGCAGCCAGGACATTTTCTGCTGCTTGTAGGGAAGTCTCAGTGTTCAAAGATATTTATAGTCTCACAGGAGCAGTTAGTAACAAATCGTTCACCAGTTGCCATTGAGTCAGCTCTGACTCCTGGCAACCCCGTGTGTGTCAAGAGTAGAACTGTGCTCCACAGAGTTTTCATTGGATGATTTTTCAGAAGTAGATCACCAGGCTTTTCTTCCCAGGCACTCTGGGTGGACCCGAACCACCACCTCTCAGTTAGCAGCCGAATGCATTAACTGTTTGCACTACCCTCAGACTCAGATGAATCTTTAGGATCCTGGCTTTTTTCCTTACTTAGGAGTGGTTGTAACCACGGTTTCTAACCTTAGACATTAGAAAAGAATTAAAGTTATAAAACCAAGACGAAGTAAACAGAGAGAACAGTTTTGAAGGGTTCTCTGCCCAAAATTAGAGTCCTCAGGATCAGAATGGTCCAGCTGGCCAGTAGGCAAGTGACCCATGATTTCCAGGTGTTTTAAGGACAAGGAACATCTTGGGTGGTAGTTGGAATTCGTACTTAGTGATTGAATAGATGGTGGTATGACTGTGGTTGTCCTCATGGGAGTTGAGTGCTTTCTCTCCGCATTACACCAGGTTTCACATACTCAGCTGGGAGAGGTCAGGCCTGAGGTTTCTGGGGGACACTTCCCTGTCTAGGATAATGCCTTTTGTTTTGGGACCAAGGTGCATTTTTGGGATCACACACAACCCAGGCTCCACAGCACCCCTCACCTCTTCCAACTGGACATATTAATTTAATTCACTGACTAGAGCACCGGCCCCCAGCAGCCCCACCTGTCCTGTGATCTTAGAAGAATCTAACCTTTCCCCTGGGTGGATGCAGTTTCCCAGGGATAAATGAGTGCTGGAGGATTGCATGGGGTTCACTGAGCAGCCTCTCATTTCCCAACAGTGAAGCTACCTGTTTGGCTACTTGAGTTTGCTCCTAGAGCAGGTGAGCTCATCCCTGCTGCTCAGAGCAGAGCTGGAGGCCATCATGTGGGAAATGGAATGGCAAGATTTGAGAAACTGCCTTTTTACAAATATATCTTGTATACAAGACCCAGGCTGCCACATGTACTTGTAATCCTGAATTCCTCCTCTGTACATCCCCATTAAATATTCTGTCATAAGAGGAGCAAAATAATAATAATAAAATAAAATGGGAAAACAAAAATCTGTTTCAAAGGTGCTCTTTTGACTCTTGAGTGTAACAATGAGCCCCACTTTCTGAAGTGTCTTAGAAAGAAATGCCTATGATGTCAAGTTTCAAAGAAAGACTGGCTTAAAAATCAAGTTGTAAGCTATGACAATGCTTCGCTGAACACCAAAGAGAATTCACTTTTCAACCAGGGAGGCATTTCTCATGTACCAGGGGCAAATGCCTCCTATCCCATATAATCTCACTTCCTCTTTTTCTTATAAAGCATGCTGAATGTAGCATGTTGATGTTGCTTAGCTGAAGAATTTGTGACTTCACAACTCTGCCCCATAAAAAGCTTGGTAGAGGAAAAAAAAGGTTACTATATATACTTGTATATTAGGGAGTTTAAGGTTGTGTGGGGATAAGTGTTTTCTTTATTGAGTAGAAAAGACGTTCTCTCTTTAATTCATACCTAAACTTTTTGGTAGCCAAGCATTTGAAATTACCTGAAGTGAAGAGTCAAAACAATAAAACACTTCATAAAAGGAACTTTAAATTATGACAGCTTCCAACAGCATTACAAAGGAATACTGAAACGTTCAGGTTATTCAGAGTAAGGCGAAGGGGATGAGTGGCTCTTACCTGGGCTTCTTTCGTCATCCCATTCCTCCTGCAGTTTCCACTTTGTGAGCCATTGCTCTGTTTCTCATGATTGTGAAGATTCCCATTGCAAACAGCACCACCTCCAGGATTAGCCATTTGCGTGAAATGACAGAGTCCTGCAGTTTGCCTCCAGAGGGTCTTGTCAAGCTTTTAGTTTTCAAGTTGGTGAGAGGATGGGATAAAACACTTTGAGGCAGAGCCCTTAAAAGGAATCCTACCAATCAGGCTTTTCCAGAAGAAGAGCAACAGCCTGTTTTTTGCCAGATCTTTGAAATGAAAAACAAATGGTCACCTTCGCACTCCTCAGCTCCAAAGAGTCAGAATATGGACTCCAAGGCAACAAACTTGCTTCCAATATGTCAAATGCGGGTGCCCATTTTGGCTCCTGGTGTGGACTGAAGAAACCAGGAGAGGAACAAACCACTGGCAAACTGTAAGGAGGCGGGCTGGGAGGTGGAGAATCTTTTAAAGACACACACACACACACACATCCACAGCTCCAGTCACACTCAGAATCTTTTCAGTAAGGTCAGTTCTGAATTTACACTCACCCACCACATCCCCTCCCTCTCACATCTAATTCCACTTTTGGTTGTCAACCAAGCTCAAAGGTCAACATTTCTTTTTTGCAGAAAAATAACATTCAGAACCCACCAAACTTTAAAACCAGTAATATGAGGGGTACCAACCCATTAAGTATTTCAGTAAGACAGAATCTGGGAGATAGAGTATTTGGTTTTAGTCATGACTTCGTTACTTCTATCACATGACTTTGGGAGAGTCATTCACCCTCTTCCTGCCTCAGCTTCGCCATCTGCAATACGAGACAAAGAAATTTTAGTGGACTAAGTCTGAGGGTGTAATAGGAAAATAGAATTACGACATGGGTTTGTTAGGAGGGGGTGTGAGACAGATAATGGTTGCAGGGTTTAGTCCAGAAACACCTCCGGTTTACTCATTAACTCTTACTCTTTAAATGCCCCAGTCATCAGAAGTACATTTTTATCATCAACTGCTATTGTGGTGACATGGTCTGCTGGAGAGTGTCAATCATTGACAGCCTGTTTGAGTCCTCCAAGCCCACTCTCATGATTCCCCTGAATCAAAACTTTAACATCAGCCACCTGGAAAAGAAACACATTTATTTGGTCAATGGACAGACAACAACATCAACAAACACAAAAACAGAAATGACCTCCGTTCCCAGTGCTCAGCTCTCTTGAGCAGGAGCTTGCTTCCCCTGCAGAATGACAGACGTGGCTTACAGAATGAGGAGGCAATAATGCTTCTCCCAACCATGATTTGCGTGTCTTGGGCCAAATGATGGGATGGATTTTATAGCAAGTGCATCCACCCTGGTTTGTGTCTCAGACAGAGAATTTTTACTGCATCTCTCCTAATCTTTGTCATCAGAGCAGAACTAGCTTTTCACTGGTCTCTCTCCTCTCAGGCTGTTACACTGGGAGTTGAGAGCTAAACTTGTGTTGACTTCTTTCTTTCTGAGATTTATGCAAAAAAAAAAAAAAGATGACGAGGTAGAAAGGAGCACTGATTACTGTTGTTCTGACTGCTTCATGTCACTTAGAAAGGCAAGTGTAAGAAATCATACTGTTATTTTGACCAGGCTCTATTGACCAGCACAGTTATTTTTTGAGATAAAATATACTCACTGACTAAATCTAGAACTTCAGGTGTTTCTCCTCCTTCTCCTCTCCCTCATCTTCTGCCTTCACTTTCATTTTTCTCTTTCCCATTTCCTCTTTCTCTTTCCTCCTGCCCTTCCTCCTCCTCTTTTCTTCTGGTTTCTCTTTCTTTTTACAAGAGGACAAACACCATATATAAAGAACATGTCTCAAAATGCAGGCTGAAATCTGCTTCACCTTTTTTTCTAGCCCCAACTGCTAAGACTAGAGAGTCACACATACATCTTTAGGCAATATCTACTGCATGCTCTTACTCTTAAAATTTCTCTGCTTTACTCCCCATATTGGAATATGCGAATTGTTGCGTGCACTAAATACACCAACTATTCGGCGTCAGGTGCTGGTGGTATGTATAATCAGCAGTGGCTCATTGCTCCATATCATCTCTAGTCAAAATAAATGTGGAGGTCTGTTTGAGTGAGTGGTACCTTTGAATTTATGGATATAGGCTAACACTAAAACACAGAATACAGATTGAACAAAATTTAGTGTCTCTGAATGCATTTTAAATCAACAAGTAACCTCAACAAATATTTGAAGAACTATTATATACCAGATTATTTGCTAAGACTTTGGATACAACGGTGAATAAGACATGGTCCCCCACCTCACAGAACTGACGGTTGGAAGCTTCCGCACATCTTATACTCAAGACATCTCATTACTGAAGGTAAGAACAAATCTTTCTTTTAATGTTTTAAAGCCAAAGATCAAATTAGTTAGAGATGTCCTTCTGGTGTTCTCTGAGGAGACTTTCTTGTCCAGTTGCCAGCTTCTCGGCTCTTCCTGATTGGGCAGGCACAAAGAAAGATAAGGGAGTAGTAGTGGGTAATACAGGGAGGTTAGTGGGCTAATGTGACCTGGAAAAACTCTGGGGCTCACATGGGGTTGGAAAGTTGACAGAAAACGGAGGAAATGAGTAAAATAAATAGTCATATTGTACAGTGTTTTGACATCCATTCACCCTTAGTGACTCAGTCTTTAACTATTTAATGGAGGGTGATACTGGTGAGAAAACTGATGTTTCAAGTGGTTAAGTGACTTTTCGAAGCCATAAAAATACTATGTGGCAGAAGTGGATGGTGAACTCAAGAATCTCTGGGTCCAAAGCAAGCCCCGTTTCCCTTATACCATGACACCTCTTTTTTAGCTGTTGATTTGAGGAGCATGAACCACTAAGGCAATTAATATAAACCGTAACTGTTATGATTTGGGAGATTTCATTGAACTGGCCAAATAACAAATGAAAATACTTTATTTCGCCTTCCCTGTCCATTAAATTCCTGCTAGCTATTGAATAAGTGCAAAGATCTAATGACATTGCAAGATCTACTGAAAAGTCTGTGATTCTTCCACATGGAAGTATTTAAATTTACTGAAGAATTAAGTCTGGAAAAATTCTCAATGTAGGCAAAATTCAGTTTCAAAGATTTTCTAATCAATAGATTGTAAACATTGTAACATAAGAAGGCCAGATATTGACGTTACAGATGTCAGGTTTTGTTTTTCTTCTTTCTTTCAAAACATTGGCTAATAGGATAACAATGCTATTTTAAGTTAGAAAAGAAACCTGTTAATGATGATAACCACCCAACATCAGCAACAGTGGGGTAATTATCTGCTTTTCTTCATGATATAACTCTCTATGGAATAGGTCCACTCAAGTCCTGGTGGTAACAAATACCTTCAGGATGCCCCCAAACAAAGAAGAAGCTGTTTCTCCCACTGCAGATGTCTCAACCCTTTGATTGTCCATGGAAATGAACAACGATTAGAAGAAAATCAGAAGTCTAAATGTACAGCTCAATGAATTTTCAGAAAGTGAACACACCTGGGAACCACCATCCATATCAAGAAATGTAACATTCCCAGAGTCTGCAAACCCTCCTCATACTCTGTCCCATTCATTACTCCTTTCTACCCAGCAAAAACCACTATCCTGATTTCTATCACCATGGATTACTTTGGCCTCTCAATTTTATATAAATAGAATAATAAAATATATGTTTTTTGTGTTTAGCTTCTTTCATTCTATGCTATATTTGAGAAAAATTTCCATGTTGTCAGATGTAGCAGTAATTTATTCTCACTGGTATCTAGTAATTCATTTATGAACATATCATAATTTATTTATCCATTATATTATGGACATTTTGGGTTGCTTCCAGTTTTTAGCTATTCAAAATATTGATACTATGAATTTTCTACTATGTATTTTGGTATATATATACCCTAAGACAGGAATTTCTGGTCATAATATGTGCATATACTCAGCTTTGGAAGATATAGACAGTTTTCAAGTGCTTTACCAGTTTATTCTTCAACCAGTAGTGCGTGAACATCCTGGTGCTCTACATCCTCACCAACACTTGATATGGTCAGTATTTCAAATTTGGTTGCTTGTTGACTGTTCATTGTTTCAATTTTCTTAGGTACAATTTACATACAGTAAAATGCACAGATCGGAAGGGTACAATTCAATGAGTTTTGACAAACACTAAGCTTGTTTGAGGAGCCCTGGTAGCAAAGTAGTTAAGAGCTCGGCTGCTAACCAGAAGGTCGGCAGTTCAAAGCCACCAGCTGTTCCTTAGAAACCCTATGGGGCAGTTGTACTGTGTCTTATAGGGTCGCTATGAGTCATAACTGACTCAACGGCACCTAACAACAACAACAGCAACCTTGTCTGAACTACAAGATTCCAAGTTGGTTGAACTATAAATTTTCCTATCAAGGAGGCTTTGGGAATTAAATCCCTGTGGCTGAAGAGAGAATACAGTATTTACTTGTGCTCCTAACCCGCTCCTTCCAGTGCCAGGCATAATGTACAGGCACATGGCAGGTGTTCAATCAGAGTCTGTGGACAGTTGGATTGACCCAGTTATTATGTATTAACTGCATAGAGGCCATTTACTTACTGACCCGAGTGGCACTTGCCCAGGAAAGGGGAAGCCAGAGCAGTAGCCTCTGAGTCTTAGAAACATCACATAGTAGCCTAACGTCAAGAAAGTCTACTTGTTCTGCTCAAGGTTTTTGTTTCTGGTGCCAAACCACAGCTATGTGATAGGAATGAACTCAAGAGCATTCAGACTTCAGAATAGCCTCTTTCCTCTTTTTTGGCTCTTGCCACGTTGCTGAATGTGTAAAACGAGGTATTTATGCCATGGCTAAAACACATTCACTTCCACGTCCCTGGCACACCACCAATTCTTGATTCTTCACCCTCAGCGTCACTACAGAAAATGTACCATAGAGTTGCAATTTTTCTGCAAATAAAGAAGATGAAAAAACAAAAACAAAAAACAGCTGACTTATTAAAAAATTGGTGTCCTGAATGTTCTTCTGTCAAATAAAACAGTCTTAACTTTCATATGTGTCAATATTCCCTGGAGGCTGGGCGGTGTTAATAATTGGCTCTCTGGGATTAGGCAAATTTATCTCTCTAACGCTTGATTTCCATCCATGAAAAAGTATAACAGCTTCCTAGGGCTGTTATAAGGATTACAGGAGAAAACATTAGATAGTATACAGTACTTAAGTTTACTGTTTCTCTTCCTTTTTCATCCATGAACATTGCTAGTAATGATAGAAAGACATTCATGGAGCTCTTGAGGCTCCTCAAAAGAAAGGCTCAAAGACCACAAGCTATAAATTTGACCGACATAAGGCCACTCATAAAGGATGGCTCAGCAAGAGTATCTGTGGCCCCAAGCCAACCTGATCCTTTCAACACTTCTAACCAAGAAGACACGAAAGCAGCCTGCACATTGACAGGGCCACACCGTCCAGTTAAAATCTGGCACGCACAATGATGTTACCCAGGTTCTGCGATCTTCAGACCATGGCTGGGAAGTAGGGCAAGGCCCCTCCCACTGCCACCCACTCATGCCTTTTCCCTCATTAATTCCCTTCAGATTGCCATCCTCACAACTGAGAAGCATCTCCCTTCCAGTCTATGAGGAATGTCCCTCTCTCCTCAAACCTGCTGCTAACACTCATGTGAGTCTTTTGTGTTCCCTCAAGGACTTTGCTTCTGGAACACAAAAGTCCAAAAGAGGTTCTTTTTTTATTCCTCTGCTTTCCATTCTGTAATGGCCCCTCCTGGTTCAATGATAATAGCAAAACTAGAAAACTAGGATGAGGAATGAGGAGGAGAGTGAAAACACCCGTAATTATTATATTAGAATAATATTCTACAACATCAGTCTGTTGTTGTTCATAGGTGCCTTCGAGTTGGTTCTAACTCATAGAGACCGTATGTACAACAGAACAAAACACTACCTGGGCCTGCACCATCCTCACAATTGTTGCTATGTTTGAGCCCATTATTGCAGCCACTGTGTCAATTCCTCTCTTCCTCTCTTTCAATGGCTCTCTACTTTACCAAGCGTGATGTCCTTCTCCAGGGACTGGTCCCTCCTGATAACATGTCCAAAGTATGTGAGATGAAATCTCACCATTCTGGCCCTAAGGAGGATTCTGGATATACTTCTACAAGACAAATTTGTTCTTTCTTCTGGCAGTCCATGATTTATTCAATATTCTTTGCCAACACCATAATTCAAAGGCGTCAATTTTTCTTCCGTCTTCCTTATTCATTGTCCGGCTTTCGCATGCATATGAGGTTACTGAAAATATCATGGCTTAGCTCAGGGACACCTTACTTCTTAAAGTGACATCGTTGCTTTTTAACCCTTTAAAGATGTTTTTTGCAGCAGATTTTCTGCTGCAAAATGTTTGATCTCTTGACAGTTGCTTCCATGGGTGTTGTTTGTGGATCCAAATAAAATGAAATCTTTGACAACTTCAATATTTTCTCTGTTTATCATGATGTCACTTATTGGTCCAGTTGTGAGAATTTTTGTTTTCTTTATGTTGAGGTGTAATCCATACTGAAGGCTGTAGTCTTTGATCTTCATCAGTAAGTGCTTCAAATCCTCTTCACTTTCAGCAAGCAAGGTTGTGTCATCTGCATATTGCAGATTGTTGATGAGTCTTCCTCCAATCCTGGTTCTGTGTTCTCCTTCATATAGTCCAATCTCTCAGATTATTTGCTCAGCATACAGAGTGAATAAATACAGTGAAAGGATACAACCTTGACACACAACTTTCTTAATTGTAAACCAGGCAGTAACCCCTTGTTCTCTTCGAATGACTGCCTCTTGGACTATGTACAGGTCCCGCATAAGCACAATTAAGTGTTCTGGAATTCCCCTTCTTCACAGTGTTATTAATAATTTGTTATGATCCACACAGTCAAATGCCTTTGCATAGTCAATAAAACACAAGTAAATATCTTTCTGAATCCAGCTTGAACTTCTGGCAGTTCCCTGCCTATGTACTGCTGCAACCGTTTTTGAATTACCTTCAGCAAAATTTTACTTGCTTGTGATATTAATTACATTGTTCAATAATTTCCACATTCTGTTTGATCACCTTTCTTTGGAATGGGCACAAATGTGAATCTCTTCCAGTCAGTTGGCCAGGTAGCTCTTTTCCAAATTTCTTAGTAAAAATGAGTGAGTTCTTCCAGCATTACATCTGTTTGTTGAAACTTCTCAATTGGTATTTTGTCAATTCCTGGAGCTTTGTTTTTTGCCAGTGCCTTCAGTGCAACTTGGACTTCTTCCTTCAATACCCTCTGTTCTTGATCATATGCTACTTCCTGAAATGACTGAACACCAACCAATTCTTTTTGGTACGGTGTCTCTGTGTATTCCTTCCACCTTCTTTTGATGCTTCCTGAGTCATTCAATATTTTGCCCATAGAATCTTTCAATACTGCAACTCGACGCTTGAATTTTTTCTACAGTTATTTCAACTTGAGAAATGCTGATCATATTCTTTCCTTTTCGTTCTTTAACTCCAGGTCTTTGCACATTTCTTTATAGTACTTAACTTTGTCTTCTCGAGCTTCCCTTTGAAATATTCTCTTTACCTCTTTTATTTCATCATTTCTTCCATTCCTTTAAGCTACTGTATGTTCAAGAGCAAGTTTCAGTGTCTCTTTTAAAATCCATTTTGGTCTTTTCTTTCATTCCTGTCTTTTTAATAACCCTTTGCTTCCTTCGTGTATGATGTCCTTGATGTCATCCCACAGCTCGTCTGGTCTTTGGTCATTAGTGTTCAATTCATCAAACCTATTCTTGAGGTGGTCTCTAAATTCAGGTGGGATATATTCAAGATCCTATTTTGGCTCTCATGGACTTGTTCTAGTTTTCTTCAGCTTCAGCTTGAACCTGCATATGAACAATTGATGGTCTGTTCCACAGTTGGCCCCTGGCCATGTTCTGACAGATGATACTGAGCTTCTCCATTGTCTCTTTCCATATATGTGATGGATTTGATTCCTCTGTATTCCATCTGGTGAGGCCCACGTGTATAGTCACTGTTTATGTTGTTGAAAAAGGGTATTTCCAATGATTATATCATTGGTCTTGTAAAATTCTGTCATGCAATCTCCTGCATTGCTTCTATCAGCAAGACCATATTTTCCAGCTATTAATCCTTCTTCTTTGTTTCCAACTTTCACATTCCAATCACCAGTAATTATCAATGCATCTTGATTGCATGTTTGATCAATTTCAGTCTGCTGAAGTGGGTAAAAATCTTCAGTTTCTTCATCTTTGGCATTAGTGGTTGGTGTGTAAATTTGAATAATAGTTACATTAACTAGTCTTCCTTGTAGGGATACGGATATTTTCCTATCACTGACAGTGTTGTACTTCAGGATGGATCTTGAAAAGTTCTTTTTGACAATGAATTCAACACCATTCCTCTTCAATTTGTTATCCCAGCATAGTAGACCATAAAATTGTCTGACTCACAATAGCCAATACCAGTCCATTTTGGCTCACTAATGCCTAGGATATCCACCTTTCGCATTCCATTTCATTTTTGATGACTTTCAATTTCCCTAGATTCATACTTCATACTTTCTACATTCTTATTGTTAATGGATGTTTTCAATTGTTTCTTCTCATTTTGAGTCTTGCCACAGCAGCAAATGAAGGTCCCAAAAACTTTACTCTATCCATGTCATTAAGGTTGACTGTATTTGTGAAGGCTACTCTTCCCCAGTTGTATTTTGATTGCCTTCCAATCTGAGGGGCTCATTTTCCAGCACTATATCAGAAAATGTTCTGCTGTTATTCATAAGGTTTTTACCTGACAATATTTTTTTGGAATTAGATCGCCAGGTTCTTCTTCCTAGTTTGTCTTAGTCTGGAAACTCCACTGAAATCTGTCCACCAGGGGTGACTATGCTGGTATTTGAAATACCGGTGGCATAGCTTCCAGCATCACCACAACACACAAGCTGCCACAGTACAACCAGCTGACAGACTGGTGGTGCAGCTTAAAGAATAGTTTCTTTAATCATAGGTCTCATATAATTTAAAAAAGAACTAAGTAATAGAGCTAGATTTTGAGTCACTATCTAGAATATTTTACAGCCTTGTACCTCCACTGTATTACCCTAGACCATTTTATAGATAAAGTTGCTTAGCACTGTACAGTTCTCCTGTAAATGTATTAGATGGTCCTCATTTAAAGCTTTTTCAAGAAAAAAAAATTAACTTTGGAGGTGTAAATTCAAAGCAACATTTGACAAGAAGTCAAGACTGATCAGCCAATTACTTTTGTATCCATACTCTATAGAAAGGAGTCCCTTGGTAGCATAAACAATTAAATGCTAGGCCACTAGCTGAAAGGTTGGCGATTCAAACCCACCCAGAGGTACCTTGAAAGAAAGGCATGGTAATCTGCTTCTGAAAGTTCACAGCCTTGAAAATTCTATGGAGCAGTTCTATTCTCTACACTTGATGTTGCCACAAGTCAGAATCAACTTGAAGGCAACTAACAACAGCAACTATATGGAAGCTAGCCTGCAGGACGTTGGATAATGGGTATTAGATGCATCAGGAATATATGATGTTCAAGAGGCTAACAATCAGTAATCTAGTTATGGAGGCAAAACATGGACATGTAAAATAAAAAATGTCCATATGTTTAAAAAGGACAAATATTGAATGACACCTCTATTGTAAAAACCCATGAAAAAGTTCACACACAAAATGTAACAATCTTTGTTGGTTCCCAGGGATGGGAGGGGTGGGGGGGGAATACTAAATAGGCAATAGATAAGTGGTATCTTGGGTGAAGGGTGAGACAGTTCAAAATACAGGGGAAACTAGCACAACCTGTACAAGGAAAGGTCAT
>NW_004443978.1:17075634-17136160 GCF_000243295.1 Trichechus manatus latirostris
GGGTTGTTAACCAATGTCATAAAACAACATGTGTAATACTGTTTCATGAGAAACTATTTGTTCTGTAAGCCTTCACCTGAAGTACAATAAAATATAAAAAAAGGATTTAATCTGCATTTTTTCAGAAAAATAATAGATGAGCCATCACAATTAATTAGTAATTAGTGATCAAATGAATTTTCCTCTACTTAGTGGAAAGAGAAAAAGTAGAGAGGATATGTTTTATATTTTCTTGGTATTCAGGTTCAAAACTGGTCAATCCATCTTAATTATTTTCCGTTTTCTCTTCTTTCTGAACCACAAGGAAGCAGTGATTCAAAGTTGAATGGTACGAGCAGTGGGGCACTTTTTACAACATATAGAAGAATTCTTGCTTTTCTTGAGACTGACTTGTCTTTCTTGAATTTTTCTTGCCCTGAGCTCATGATTCTTGACACTTTTCAGAACAGCTATAAACATTTTTTTTGAGTTCCCAGGCATAGTAAAATGTCAAATGACTAGAATGATGGACAGGACCAGCTACATAATTTGCTGGGTCCAGTGCAAAATAAAAATGCAAATGCCTTGTTTAAACATTGTTAAGACTTTCAAGAGGGCGACAGCAAAGCATTAAACCAAGCACAGGGCCCTTCTATGTGCAAGGGCCCAGTGTCATTGCACAGGGTGCATGCCTATGGCACCAGCTCTGGCTATATGTGGGTTTCTATTCTGAAAGAAGAGTGAGCTGGCTGTCAGGACCTTTGGCAGTTAAAGGGCCAGAGGAGTAACTTCCCACTAACTGAATGTGTCTCATTTTATCCAACAATTATAGGCACTCTCCTCCTCTCTTCTTGCCCCCACCATGCCAGTGACGTGTGTCTAACTAGTCAGAACTATCCCAACCACTCCAGAAAAGCAGGAACCAAGATTCCACCAAAGTGTGTACTAAGCGCCAATGATTGTGAAGCATGAAAATAATTAAGGATGCAATTGTCCCGTATCATGAGGCCCTGTAGTTATATTACTGACGTTCCTGGGAGAACTGCACCATCTGCACTGCAAACTTCAGCTGCCTTCTACAGCCCCTGCCGTTCTTCACCGCACGCACTATTCAGATATTCATGAAAATGGCTCTGGAGTCTATGAGGCAAAATAGATCTGGAGTAAAAGGGAATACTGGGAAGAGTTTTGAAAGTTGTGTAGATTTTATGCTAAAGTTTTGCCCTGTGGAGACGTATTTGTGAATGTGCACATGCGTACGTATGCATAACTTTCTTCTAACGTGCTTTGGCTATGAAGGGACAGTTCATGAATCCTTTCTGCCCTCATTACTCTGCAATTTGAGCATGGCAAACGTACAAGTAGCAAACAGCCTGGGGTTAATTATTTGTGTAATTATTTGTTGCGCAAGACATAACCTCATTTGAAAAATTTCGGTATTTATATTCTTAATAGGAGATATCACCTACTTAATAAACCAAAGAGGGTAAAAGAATATTCAGTAGTCAGTCTCTCCTTTCCCCAGCCGCCATACTCTCCTCTCCATAGATGATCACTGATATCAGTGTACCATGTGGCTATTTTATGTAAATTCAAACATATGCGATTACATATTGTTTATATGGCTGCATACTGCAGTGCTTCAACTGACATTTTTACATTTCGTCATTTATCTTGGAGATCTTTCCATACTAGTTCAAAGGGGAGCTTCTCTCTCTCTTTTTTTTTTAAGGTAATAGTGTAAGGCAATCTTCAGGGTATGAACGAGACCTGTTCCTACCTGCGTCTTTAATAATTTGTAGATAAGTTAGAACAGGTGCATATGGTTCTTAATGAGCCTTACTTTAGTGCAAGAGGGAGCCCTGGTGGCACAGTGGTTAAGCGTTCGGCTCCTAACAATAAGATCAGCAGTTCGAATCCACCAGCCACTCCTTGGAAACCTTATGGGGCAGTTCTACTCTGTCCTATAGGGTTGCTATGAGTCGGAATTGACTAGATGGCAATAGGGTTAGTGCAAGAGAAGTTCAAAGCCTTTTTCAGTGATTTAGAAGCAGCGCATGCAGCAAGTGAAGGTCATTGTGATGAACAATTTGTTTTGAGTAGGGGTTGGTTTAATCTTTTCAAACTGAGGGCAAATTTACCTAACATTAAAAGGCAAACAGGAGTTGTCCTTAAGTAGAACGTTCATAACCTGGCGACTGCCTGTATTTCATTTTAAAAACCTGCCATAATTCACCTAATTTTTGTCCTTTTAATGGGCACCCCGGTTGCTTTCACCAACACTGCGACTGAGAATAACCTCACACATATGTCACAGTTAGCAGAGTGCTAATGATATCTGCAGGATGACCATCTAGAACTCGGTGTGACTGCTGGATCTGAGGACATGGACATTGGTAATATGATAGGTATTATTTAAGTGAAATATTAGGTTCTCTGTCTTGACTGGAGCAGTGAGCTTGTTGCATAGACGACTGTTTTCAGAATCCAAATTTTAATAATTGTCACATTAAAATTTGCAATGGATTTGCTTGGCAAGAACCTGATGGCTGTTTCGTGGGACAAGTGCTCAGTCAGTGCACTGCCTCCTTCTCTGTGTGGCACTAATGCTAAGTGGCTTCTGCAGAGACTCACATGGATCTCAGGCTCATTCTGCCTGCCTTCTCCCCAGTGAGACTTCTGTTAAAGGCCTCATGACTCAGGTTTAACTAGGCCTGAAAATCGGAAACAACTTAAAGATTCAATAGTCAGGATGTTGAACTTGGTTCATCTGTAAAAAAAGATTGGTGAGAAAAATTGAGGTAATATTTACAATTTATATGTAATAAAAGCATAGATTGTAAAACTGTATTTCATAGGGACAAAGGGAGAAAGGAATGTACATAATTAAGATAGTTCTGTTAAAGAGTTATGGATAATTAAAAATTTTCATTATCACTTTTTTTATTTGAAATAAATATAGACTCACAAGAACCTGTAAATATTGTACAAAGAGTACCCTTTCCCTCAATGATAACCACAGAATACTGTCAAAACCAGAAAATTGACATTGGTTCAATACTATTTGTTTTATCTGTGTATTTATTCCTTTTTTAAAACATTTTATTATGCTTTAGGTCAAAGTTTACAGAGCATATTAGTTTCCCATTCAAAAAATTTATACACAAATTGTTTCATGACACTGGTTGCAATCCCTGCAATGTGTCAGCACTCCCCCCTTCCCCTCTCCCTGTTCCCTGTTTCCATTCATCCAGTTTTCCTGTCTCTTAGTGGCGTCCTTTGCCTTAGTCAAGTTGTGCTGACTTCCTCTATATTGTGTATTGCCTTTCCCCTTCACCAAAGGTAACACATGTCTACTATCTAGTTAGTGGTTTTGCCTCCCTGCTCCTCCCCTCCATGGTAACAGTCAAAGATTGTTTCTTTCTGCCTGTAAACCTTTTCTTAAGTTTCTAAAATAGTGGTCTTATACAATATTTGTCCTTTTATGATTTACTTATTTCACTCAGCATAATGCCCTCCAGGTTCATCCATGTTGGGAGAAGTTTCTCTGATTGATCATTGTTCTTTACCATTGAGTAGTAGTCTATTGTGTATATGTATAATTTGTTTTTCCGTTCACCTGTTGATGGGCACTTAGGTTGTTTCCATCTTTTTGCTATTGTGAATAATGCTGTAATGAACATGGGTGTGCATATGTCTATTTGTCTGATGGCTTTTATTTCTCTAGGATATATTCCTTGGAGTGGAATTGCTGGTTTGTGTGGTATTTCTATTTCTAGCTTTTTAAGGAGGCACCATATCGTTTTCCACAGTGGTTACACCATTTTACATTCCCACTAGCAGTATATGAGAGT
Organism: Trichechus manatus latirostris; assembly: GCF_000243295.1. Taxonomy (NCBI): domain Eukaryota; kingdom Metazoa; phylum Chordata; class Mammalia; order Sirenia; family Trichechidae; genus Trichechus; species Trichechus manatus. The sequence continues at coordinate 17,079,468 of NW_004443978.1, forward strand.
TCCAATCTCCCCACAACCTTGCCAGAGTTTATTGTTTTCTGTTTTTTTATCGGTGTCATTCTTGCAGGGGTGAGATGGTATCTCATCGTGGTTTTAATTTGCACCTCTCTAATGGCTAATGATTGTGAACTTTTTTAAATGTATTTGTTGGTCACCTGAATGTCCTCTTTGGTGAAATGTCTGTTCATGTTCTTTGCCCATTTTATGATTGGGTTGTTTGTCTTTTTGTTGTTGAAATTTTCTGTATATTTAAGAGATTAGACCTTTATCAGATATGTTGTTGCTAAAAATTTTTTCCCTATCTGTCGGCGCTCTTTTTCCTCTTGATAAAGTCTTTGGTGAGAATAAGTATTTAATTTTTAGGAGGTCCCAGTCATCTAGTTTATTTTCTGGAGTTTGTACATCTTTAGTTATGCTTGATATTCTATTTATGCCATAAATTACGGGCCCTAGTGTTGTCCCTATGTTTTCTTTCATAATCTTTATAGTTTTAGGTTTTACATTTAGATCTTTGATCCATTTCGAGTTAGTTTTTGTGAATGGTGTGAGATATGCATCCTGTTTCATTTTTCTGCAAGTGGTTTTGCCAGCACCATTTGTAGAAGAAACTATTCCTTCCCCATTTAATGGACTGCAACCCTTTGTCAGAGATCAAGTGTCTGTAGGTGGATGGATTTACAACTGGGTTTTCAGTTCTGTTCCATTGGTCTGTGTCTGTCATTGTACCAGCACCAGGCTGTTTTGACTACCATGGCTGTGTAATAGGTTCTGAGATAGGGTAGTGTGAGGCCTCCTACTTTGTATTTCTTTTCATTAATGCTCTACTTATCTGGGGGTTCTTTCCTTTCCATATAAAATTGATAACCAGTTTTTCCATCTTGTTAAAGAATGTTGTTGGAATTTGTATTGGGATTGCATTGTATCTATAAATTGCTTTGGGTAGTATTGACATTTTCCTAATTTTAAGTCTTCCTATCCATGAGCGTGGCATGTTTTTCTATTTATAAAGGCTTCCTTTGGTTTCTTGCGGTAGTGTTTGGTAATTTTCTTTGTGTAAGTCTTTTACATTCCTACTTAGATTTATTCCTAAGTATTTTATCTTTTGGGGGACTATTGTGAATGGTGTTGTTTTCCTGAATTCCTCTTCGGAGTTCTCTTTGTTAGTGTAGAGGAATGAGACTGATTTTTAAATACTGATCTTGTACCCTGCCACTTTGCTGTATCCTTTTAATAGTTCCGGTAGCTTTCTTGTGGATTCTCTAGGATTTTCTATGAATAGGATCATATTGTCTGTGAATATGGAGAATTTTACATCTTCTTTACCAATCTGGAAGCCCTTTATTTTCCTTTCTTGTCTAATTGGTCTAGCTAGGACTTGAAGTACAATGTTGAATAAGAGTGATGATAAAAAACCTTGTCTGGTTTCTGTTCTCAACGGATGCTTTCAGCTTATTTCCATTGAGAATAATGTTGACTGTTGGTTTTGTGTATGTGCCCTTAATTATGTTGAGGAATTTCCCTTCTATTCCAATTTCGCTGAGAGTATTTATCAAGAATGGGTTTTGGACTTTATCAAATGCCTTTTCTGCATTAATTGAGATGATCGTGATTCTTTTCCTTCGTTTTATTTATGTGGTGGATTATGTTGATTGATTTTCTAATGTTGAACCATCCTTGCATATCTGGTATGAATCCCACTTGGTCATGATGTGTTATTTTTTTGATATACTATTGGATTCTATTAGCAAGAATTTTATTGAGAATTTTTGCATCAACATTAACGAGGGATATTAGTCTATAATTTTATTTTTCAGTGGTATCTTTGCCTGGCTTTGGTATCAGGGTTACGATGACCTCATAGCATGAATTCGGGAGTATTCCTTCCTTTTCTATGTTCAGAAATAGTTTGAGTAATATTGGTGTCAACTCTTCTCTCAATATTTTGTAGAATTCTCCAGTGAAACTGTCCAGGACAGGGCTTTTTTGGGGGAGGGATGTTGGGGAGTGGGGTGATACTTTTATGACTTCTTCAATTTCTTCTTTTGTTCTGGGTCTGTTCAGATTTTCTACCTCAGTTTGTGTTAGTTTAGGTAGTGTCAGGGATTGAATTATGTCCCCCCAAAAATGTGTGTGTCAGTTTGGCTGGGCCATGATTCCTGGTATTGTGTGATTTTCTTATATGTTGTAAATCCTGCCTCTATGATGTTCATGAGGAAGGATGTGTAGCAGTTGTGTTAGTAAGGCAGGACTGGATCTAGAAGATTGGATTGTGTCCTCAGGCAATCTCTTGAGATATAAAAGAGAGAAATGAGCAGAGAGACACGGGTACCTCACACCACCAAGAAAGCAGTGCCAGGAGCAGAGCATGTCCTTTGGACCCTGGGTCCCTGCGAGGAGAAGCTCCTAGTCCAGGGGAACATTGATGAGAAGAACGACAGAGAGAGAAAGGTTTCCCCTGGAGCTGATGCCCTGAATTTGGACTTTTAGCTTACTTTACTATGAATAAATAAATTTCTCTTTGTTAAAGCCATATCCACTTGTGGTATTTCTGTTGTAGCAGCACTAAATGACTAAGACAGGTAGGTAGTGTGTTTCTAGGAATTTTTCCATTTTCTTTAGGTTTTCAAATTTGATGAAGTATAATTTTTTATGGTATTCGGTTGTGATCTTTTTATTTCAGCTGGTTCTGTTGTAATGTCACCTATCTCATTTCTTATTTGGTTTATTTGCATCTTCTTTTCTTCTTTTGTCATCTTGGGAAGTGGTTTGTTGATTTTACTGATTCTTTCAAAGAACCAGCTTTCTGGTCTTGTTGTTTCAATTGTTTTTCTGTTTAGTTTATTTACACTCTGATCTTTATTATTTCCTTTCTTCTGGTGGCTGTGGGCTTCTTTTGCTGCTCTTTTCCTATTTATTTAAGTTGTAGCATTATGATATTGATTTTGGCCCTTTCTTCTTTTTTGATGTATGTATTCATTGCTATAAATTGACCTCTGAGCACTGTTTTGGTGGGTAGGTTCATTAAATTTCTTCTTGGTTACTGAGAGGTTTACCTTTATCATCCTATGTTTAAAATATTTTTTGATATGGCCTCAACTTCCTCTCCATATGGAAGTTCTATAACTAACCATTCATTCCCCCTTTTTGTTTTGAAGTTCTCATTAATTTCTGATTGACATCTCTGGTTCCCTGTTTTCAGCTTTGTTACTTTATTCTAATTTTGAGAATTCTTTGTCTTGGTTGGTATCCGGATGATTTTGATGTACATCTTGGTCTCAGGTTGTATTCTGATATCATTGCTTCTCTGTTCAAAAGACCCCCCTTAATATTTCTTGTTAGTTTGGTCACATTTTTACAAATTCCCTTACTTTCTGTTTATCTAGTAATGTCCTAATCTTGCCTTTTTATTTGAGACACAGTTTTACTGGATATATTATTCTTGGTTGGCAATTCTTTTCTTTCAGCGCTTTTTATATTTCATCCCTTTGCCTTCTTGCATGCATGGTTTCTGCCAAGAATTCATAGCTTAGTCTTACTGGTGTCCCTTTGTATGTGATATTTTATTTTTTATGAGCTGATCTCAGAATTCTTTTTTGTTTTTTGTTTTAGAAAGTTTTATTATGATATGTCTTGGTGACTTTCTTTGGGTCTATCCTGTATGGGGTTCATTGAGCTTCTTGGATGGAAACCTTCTCATCTTTCATTATATCAGGAAAGTTTTCTGCCAGCAATTGTTTAAAAATCCTTTCTGTGCTTTTTCTTTTCTTTTTGTTTTGCAATCAATTTTTAAAAAATTTTATTGTTGCAGTTTATGTGAAAGTTTACAATTCAAGTTAGTCTCTCATACAAAAATTTATACATACATTGTTTTGTGACCCTAGTTGCTCTCTGTATACTGTGAAAGCACACTCCTCCTTCCCACCCTGATTTCCTGTGTCCATTCAACCAGCTCCTGACCCTCTCTGCCTTCTCATCTCACCTCCAGACAGAAAATGCCCATTTAGTCTCATGTATCCACTTGAGCTAAGAAGCATACTCTGCACGAGTATCATTTTATGTCCCACAATCCAGTCAAATCCAATCTTTGTCTGAAGATTTGGGGTCGGGAATGGTTTTAGTTCTGGATTGACAGAGAGTCTGAGGGCCACGGTTTCTGGTGTTCCCCAGTCTCAGTCAGACTTTTTACTAGAATTTGAGTTCTGCACCCCACCTTTCTCCTGATCCGTCAGGGACTCTCTATTGTGTTCCCTGTCAGGGTGGTCATTTGTCGTAGCTGGGCACCATGCAGTTCTTTATGTGGCCCTTTCTGTCTCTTGGTCTGTGCTTTTTCTTGTCTCCTGTTCTGGAATTCCAATCACATGTAGATTGTTTCTCTTGATAGTGTCCCACATAATTCTTAGGCTTTCCTATTTTTCTTTATTCTTTTTCCTGGTTATTCCTAGAATAAATTAGTTTCAAAGATTTCATCCTCTATTTTGTTGAGCCTATCTTCCATTGATTCAATTCTTCTGTGTCTTGCCATTGAGTTATCTATTCCTAATATTTTATTACTGCGCTTCTGGATTTATAGTTGCTGTTTTTGTATGGTTTCTAATTGTCTGTTTATGTTGTCATTTTGTTCTTGTATCATTGTCCTGAATTCTTCTAGAGTATTGTCTTTGTTTTTCTTGATCTCTTTGAGAATCCTATACGTAAGTCTTGAATTCCTTATCAGGTAGGTCTACTGCAGTTTTTTCATCAGGAAAATTTTCTTTCCATTTATCTTGATAACTTGCTTGAGCCATCTTGTCCTGTATCTTTATATGATATGATACTGTCTATTGTCTCTGAGACATTGAAGTGTTATTTTATTGATTGACTGTATGTTTGTGTGCTTCGTCTTGGTTTTTTGTTTTGTGTGACAGGTGTTGTGCATTCTGGGTCCTTCCACAGCCCTGTGAGACCATGGGGTTCTACTGGGTTGGTACTAGCAGTTAGTGAATTTGCTGGAGAGCAGAACATGTCATCTTCATGATATAAGGCAAGTTCTCTGCCAGCAATTCTTTGAAAATTCTCTCCATGCCTTTTCTTATCTCCTCCTGTTCTGGAATTCCATTCACACATAGATTGTTCCTCTTGATGTTGTCCCACATAACTCTTAGGCTTTCTTCACTTTTATTTATTATTTTTTCCTGATTGTCTCTCAAACAAATTAATATCAAGAGATTCGCCTTCTGTTTTGCTGATCTTGCCTTCCATTGATTCAAATCTTCTTCTGTGTTCTGTCATTGAGTTATCTATTTCTGAAATTTTACTGTTAGGCTTCTGGATTTCTAGCTGCTGTTTTTGTATGGTTTCTAATTGTCTGTTTATGTTGTCATTTTGTTCTTGTACTGTTGTCCTGAATCCTTCTAGTGTTTTGCCTGTGTTTTCCTTGATCTCTGACGATTCGGTATGTAAGTCTTTTGAATTCCTTATCAGGTAGTTATATTGCTATTTCTTCATCAGGAAAATATTCTTTCCTTTTATTTTGATCACTTCCTTCAGCCATCTTGTCCTGTATCTTTATTTGATTTGATATTGTCTGCTGTCTCTGAGGCATTGAGGTGTTATTTTATTTATTGATTGATTTTATGTTTGTTTGCTTTGTCTTGTTTTTTTTGTTTTGTGGTGACAAGAGTTGTGTGTTCTGGGTCCCTCTACAGCCCTGTGGGACCATGGGGTCCTTCTGGGTTTGTGTTAGCAGTTAGTGCATCTTTCTGAGAGCAGGGCAGTTCATCTTTGTAGTCACAGATTAGCAATGCTACCCAAATGGACAGGATAGACCCTTTATGTGGGCATAAATTTGTGTCTCAGTAGATGGTGGGAGATGAAGGGGTCTCAGTGTGTGTGGTGTCAGCCTGTGGGAATTGGCTGGTTGTAAGATGGGTGATGCTACATCCAGGTGGTTGTTGTGTGTTGACATGGGGGTACTCACTCATCACTGGAGTCTGTTGGATGCACCTGGCAGTTGCTGGTAATGGAATACACCTGCCAGGCCATGCCACGAGGTTGTTGGAAGAGTACACAGGGGTGCTTCTGCTAGTCACTGGGCTAGGGCATGGGAGACACCTGTTGGTTGCTGGGTAATGGCACTGGGTGTGTTTCCAGTTACTGTACAGGCTTGAGGGGATTGCGCTGGTTGCTGGGCAACTGACATGGGGGTGCTCCTGCCAGTTGCTGGGCTGCAGGTGCGCTCGTGCTGGTTGCCAGGCTGCAAGGCACTTGTGCCGGTCACTATGCATTCTCAGGCTTCAGGTGTACTCACACTGTTTGCCTGGCTGCAGGTGTGCTTGCTGCAGTCATCTGGTTGCAGGTGTGCTCTTACTAGTCACTGGAAGTGGGCCCACTCCCTCTAGACACTGGGAAGTGGGTGTATTTCCACCAGTCACTGGGAAGAGGGCGATATCCCACTAGTTGTCAACTGCAGGTGTACTCCTGCCAGTAACTGTGAAGCAAGCACACTCCCACTGATCACAAGGGTGCAGGCATGCTTCCACTGGTCACTGGGCAGTGGGCATACAACCACCAATCACCAGATTGCAGGCACGCTCCCGATGATCGCCTGGGTGCAGGCATTCTCCTGCTGGTTGCTGGGAAGTGGGCACACTCCTATTGGTTGACGGGAACCAGGCACGCTCCTACCCATGGCTGGACTGCAGGCATGCTGCTGCCATCCACCAGGAAGTGGGACTTTCCCTCTGGTCACAGAGCTGCAGGCGCTTTCCCATTGGTCTCCATACAGCAGGTATGGGCTTGCCACCACCGGTTGCAGGTGTGGGGAGAGCTCTCCTACCTGACCATCCCAGGTGACTGGGGTCTAGCCTGTTTAAATGTGTGTGCGGCGGCACCCGGAGGCTGGCTGTGTGGGAGGCCTTTATTTGCTACTCTGCTGTTGTACTATTACGTGGGTGTTTCCTGGCAAAATAGTCAGGCTCAGTCATTGGCAAGTAGACCCTTCCCCAGTTCCTGGCTCCCTCCATTCTCTGTGGTTAGCAGGATCACTGGAACTCCTGCCCCTTCTTCCTGAACTTTCTGTTTTTAACCCCAGTTTGTGTCCTGTTCACCGTATTTCATTACAGGTTTGTTTGCACAGTGTCTTTTTCTCCTGTTGTGGGTTCTGCATAGTTGCCTTCCTTTGCTCCTCAGCCAGGAACACTGCCTGCTTTGTTCCAAGATGGCCATGCTGTGCCAGCTGGGTGGCAAGGCACCAAGGGTCTATATCTCTTCATGTCTGCTGTTTAATTTCTGTTTCTCTTTCCACTCAGAACTCGGTCTAATTCTTCATCCTTCCATTTGATATTCAGGGTTCCAAGTCTGTCATCTGTATTTGTTTCACTAGGTTTCCTGGGTCTTTGACATAGGGAGATATTCTGGCGCATCAGTCTAAGTTACCATCTTGGGCTCCTCCTGGTTCAATACTATTAAGGCAAATACAAACCTATTACTATATTATTTTTGTAATAAAATATGTTTAAAGTTGGTTGATGTTAACTGTGTGATAATTTATCTGGTATAAATATAAACCATCTCATAATAACTATACAGTACATATAATAGATTCCTCCTCAGCCCCTGAAATAATTAGAAATAAAATTGTACATACAGTAGGCTGCCAATTCAGAAATAAATGTTAACCCATTTAAAGGTAGGGTTTGTTTTAGTTCTTTGGCTAAGAGAAGGTAACTAAGATGAACTATATTTGGGGACAGTAGTTAATTTTTTGTTGATATGTGTAAACATACATTCCCATTTTTACTCCAGAAACTTTTATTTTAAATAAACAATTTTGAATTTTAACAAAATTTTTTTCTGTCACATTGGACATGTTTTTCCATTGCATATATTTAAAAAATAAATTAAAACATACCTTCAAAAATATGCACAAGTCATTAGTGTACAGCTTAGTAAATTTTTACAAACTGCCCACAGGTAGATAACCAGAACCCAGATCAAGGAACAGAGCATTACAGCACTCCAGAACCTTCCTCATGTCCCCTCCAGTTGCAACTTTCTCAAGGTCAACCACTATCCTGACTTCTAACAGTATAAATTAATTTTGCCTCTTTTTTGATATATGTTAGTGGAATCATACAGGATGTACTCTTTTGAGTCTGACTTCTTTTGCTCAACATTATGATTGTAAGATTTTTCCAAATTGTTATGTGTGATTATAATTTGTTCATCCTTATTGCTGAACAGCATTCGTCTTATATAGTTTTAACATCATTAAAACTAGTATCATAATAAATTTCCTTTTCCCCCAAATCTGTCCTCTGACATGCACACGCATTCACACATACATTGTGATGAATTCAGTCTACTCTGAACTGAGGTGGGAAAAGGAAGGTTGTATATTAACGAGGTGTTGACCTTTGAATAGAATCTTGGTTGCCTAGTAATCACGATGTGTTAAATTTCCAGAAGATATGGGCTGACACATTTAACAGAATTGTTTTTTCTTCCAAACGCTTTTTTTCCTTCCTTCCCATAAGTGAGCTAGTGTACATAACGTTAGCTGGTAGCATACCAAATCTGTGTTCAACCTGTTTTTCCAGTTCTGGAAACCTGACAACTTTCCTTCATTCCATTTCTAACTAGTTAATTTCTAGTTCTTGCCATGTTAGTGCAATGATGGGCAAGAAGAAATCACATGCACATAATGACATGTGGAAAAATCTGAAGAATTGAACCACAAATAGAACATGCATCAACTACATCTTAGCTTTTTTTAAACATAGGGATATATCATCAAACATTTTCTTCTAATGTTTTTCAAATTTTCCAAATGAAACTTTATTCTTAATATTTCTTTGTATAACAGCTTTATTGAGAAGTAATTCACATGCCGTAAAGTTCACCCATTAAAAGTACATTATATAATGGCTTTTACTATATTCACAGGGCTCTGAAACCATCACCACAATCAATTTTAGAACATTTTCCTCACTCCAAAAGGAAAACTCACTAGTAGTCACTTCCCGTTCTCTACCCTGCTAACCCTAGGTAATCACTAATGTACTTTCTGTCTCTGTAAATTTGCCTATTCTGGACATTTCATAAAAATGGAATGAGACACTATGTGGCCTTTATGTCTGGCTTCTTCCACTTAGCATGATGTTTTCAAGGTTCATCCATGTTGTAGCATGTATCATTACTTCATTCATTTTTATGGCTGAATAATATTCCGTTATATGGGTATGCATATTTTGTTCATCCATCCATCTATTGATGGAAATTTAGACTTTTTCTATTTTTTGGATGCTATGAATAATGCTTCTATGAACATTCATGTACAAGTGTTTATGTGGACAAGTTTTCAATTCTCTTGGGTAGATACCTAGGAAATGAGTTGCTGGGTTATATGGTAACTCTATATTTAACCTTCTGAGGAACTGCCAACCGTTTTCCAGCATGGCTTATCATTTTACATTCCCAGCAGAAAAGTGTGAGTGTTCCAATTTCTCCACATCCTCACTAACACTAAGTATTAACTTTTATTTTTTTAAATTATAGCCATCCTTGTGGGTGTGAGGAATTCCTGGGTGATGTAAACAGTTAATGTACTCAGCTCAGCTGAAAAGTTGGAAGTTTGAGTCCACCCAGAGGTGCCTTGGAAGAAAGACTTGGCAATCTATTTCTGAAAAAACCAGTCATTGGAAACTTTATGGAGTACAGTTCTACTATAATGCACATGGGGTCATTATGACTAGAATCTCGTCAACAGCATCTGGTTAGTGGAAGCAATATCTCATTGTGGTTTTGAGTTGCATTTCCCTGATGGCTAATTTTGTTAAGCAACTTTTCATGTACTTATTGGCCATTTGAATATCTTCTTTGGAGAAATGTCTATTCAGATCCTTTGCTTATCTTAAAAACTAGGTTGACTTTTTATAATTAAGTTGTAAGAGTTCTTTATATATTCTAGATGTAAGTCCCTTGTCAGATATATGATTTGCAAATATTTTTTCCCATTCTGTACACTGTTTTTTTCACTTTCTTAATGATATCCTTTGAAGCACGAACATCTTTTAATTTTGATGAAATCCAGTTCATCTTTTTTTTTGGTCTCCTGTGCTTTTGGTGTCATTGAAGTTTATTTTTAAACAAGATTTCTGAGCATTTTTGAATTGTTAATGCTTAAAACATCAGTGTATTTTTTTTTTCTTGGAACTTGATATGTTTCCTATCATTTTAGAGAAGAGTTTCTGATGGCAAACCAGCTGATTTTTTGCATGCTTTCAGAAGGATGGAATTCATCTTTGTTGCCTAGGACAGGTTTGTATGAAAATCTTTTTTCCTAAAATTAAATGGGAATTTTTTTCTAACAAAAGAAATAAGAATACCTAGGAAATCAACGTCCTTGGGATCAACCACAGGAAAAACTGCTTTGTTTCTGATTGGCATCTGGTTATTTTGATAGCCCAAATGAGACAATCCTAATACCGTATACTAACTAACTCTGGGCCCCAGGCTGGGCTAAGCATTGTGGGAGGCTGACGAACAGTACAGGATAAGCTCTACTCCATTAAGGATCTCATAAGGTAGGTGGAAGAGGCTCATCTAACACACAGGAAGCAATTAATGAACAATCTTTCTAATTCCCAGGGTATCCAATTTAATGCTTTTGAAGTTGTTGTTATGTGCCATTAAGTCGGCTCTGACTCATAGCAAACTTACGTATAACAGAAAGAAATGTTGCCTAGTCCTGCGTCATCCTCATAATCATTGTTTGAGCCCATTGTTGTAGACATGTTTCAATCTATCTCACTGAGGGTTTCTCCCTTTTTCACCGACCTCTACTTTACAAAGCATGATGTCCTTCTCCAGCAATTGGTCCTTCCTGATGACATGTCCAAAGTTGAGTGAGGCAAAATCTTGCCATTCTTGCTTCTAAGGAGCATTCTGGCTGTACTCCCTCCAAGACTGATTTGTTCATTCTTCTGGCAGTCATGGAATATTCAATATTTTTTGCCAAAACCACAATTCAAATGTATCAACTCTGAAAAATATAATCAATATCATAAACTGTACATGTCAAACTTGTTGAATGAGTGCATGTTTTCTCTGTATATTTTCACCAAATATAAAATAAATATTTGAAAAAATGTGTCAACTCTTCTTCGTTCTTCCCTTTTCATTGTCCAGGTTTCACATGCATGTCAAGTGACTGAAAATACCAGGACGTGGGTCAGGTGCACTTTGGTCATCAAAGGACTTTGCTTTTTAAGTTTTTAAAGAGGTCTTTTGCTGCAAATTTGCCCAATGCAAATGAGGCTATATCAGTATGGGGTGTGTTTTAAGCCAATCACCTTGACATATGAAATACGCATATTAGGCACAGAGAAGAAAGCAGAGATGGGGATGAGAGATGCCAGGACATGTAAAGATCACCAAGGAACAGAGGAAGAAGCTGAAAAGAGAAAAGGACCTTTTCCCAGAGCCAACAGCAAGAGAAATTCTTCCCCTAGAACTGGCGCCCTGAATTCAGACTTTTAGCCTCCTAAACTTTGAGAAAATAAATTTAAATTTCTGTTTGTTAAAACCACTCACTTGTGGTATTTCTCTTATAGGAGCACTAGATAACTAAGACAGAATTTTTAGCAAAAAATTAACAGCCCGACTTCCTGGCAACATGGCGCTATAGACAGAAACACCACAACGTCCCTCCACAGCAAAGATCTGAAAAATTAAGTCAAACAGAAACAAAAGTCAATCCTGAAACCCTAAGCATCAAATGAAGAGATAAAGAACTCAGCCAAGCACTGAATGGAATAAGAAACTGACAGAGAGCAGAGAGCAAGGAGAGATACATGCAGAGGTCCCCCATCAGCTAACGCAGCACGGATACGCCATCTTCGACTCCTATCAGAGATCAGCGAACAGCAGGTACAAGAAAGGAGCTTCACGGAGCTTTCAGCAGGAGACAGAGCAACCAGTAACCAGTGATATATGCTTTCCCACCCCCCACCCTTCTTCACCCCCACTTGGTCTCCTCTGCTTCTGTGGCCACAGTCTCTTGGCCAGGAAGAACCAGCTTCACCCCGGTGCTGCTTGGATTCCAACCGACCGCACTGACTGGCTCCCTGAGTGCCTTTTGTTGGCTGCTGGTGTTGCTTTTTTCCACTTCTTTTGATTTCTTCCTTACCTCTCACCACCTCCTCCTACTTTCTGTCACATACCTGGCTCCATGTGCCATCTTTACTTCTTCCTGAAAGACTGCAAAACACTGCTCAACTGTGAAACTGCTTCCTGGCCCATGCTGCCATGCTGGTGAGATACCCAGGGCTTTTTTTCATTGGTCTGTTTGTTCTGATTTGTTCTGCATTGATTTGTTTGTTTGTTTTCTTTTTCTTTTCTCAGCTTGGGAGCCCCTTCTAGCTAGGCAGTACTGTGCGGCTTGGGAGCTACTCCCTTACTCTGTGCAGATGGGCGGTGGGATCCCTGGGGGCATTTCTTTTTTCTTGTTTTTGTTTTTTGTTTGTTTGTTTGTTTTTTTCTTGTTTTTTTTTTTTGCTTTCTTCTCTCTCTTCTTTTTGTCTTTCTTCATTTCTAAGTTTCTTGTCTCTGTGTACTTACCTTCTCTTCCTATCTCCTGAATACCTGGTACTGTGTGACACCTCTACCTCTTCTAGCCAGGCTGTACTTCACAGCATGGGAACAACTTCCCGAGTCTTCACAGCCACACCAATGGGATTCCTGTGGGCTTTTCTTTTCTTTTTTAATTTTTATTTATTCATTTTTTTCTTTTATCCTTTTTTTGTTTTTCTCCATTTCTCAGTCTCTCATCTCTCCACTTCAATGGCCAGCTTCCTTAGCACTCTTTTTTGTCTGTTTGTGTGTATGTTTTGGGCTCCTGTTCCTCTCTCCTCTTTCCCATACTCATCTTAGCTGCACACATTACAATCTCCACGCTTCTTCCTGCCTACCTGCACCATGCACTGAATATCACAACCCCAATCAGCACAGGCACGATCTATCATAAACTGCCCTGCACTGATTCCGAGCCTGCCCTGGCGGCCATAGTATGTGCCACAAACAACCCATCCCAGCAACTCCCCTTCAGTTGGACTGGCCCTGCTGTACCATACCTGAGTGACTGACCCTGCCCATTGGAGAAGGAGGTGAAAAGTATCATACCTATAGATGAGCAAACAACAAAGAACGCACAGCTTGCCCACTCAGACATAATCAAATAAAACAAAAAAGGAGGGCAAAACGAACAAATCCACAATCAAAAAATGAAGAAAATAACCACTGAACGTCCTGAAGACAGCAGACAATATCAAAATATATATAAAAACAGTACAGGATGGTTCCAGTAGGCATCCAAAATAAAACAACAGATGACTTTCCAGTAGAAGAAAAGTCATTAAAACTATCTGATAGGGAATTCGAATCTCCAATACTCAGAGCTACCCAAGAGTTGAAGCAAAAAGCAGACAAAAATGAGGAAAAAATAGACAAATTCATGGAAAAGGCAGACAAATTCATGCAAAATACAGACAAAAAAATGGAAGAATTCAGGAAAATAATGCAGGAACAAAATACTAAAATAAATTCACAACTAGAAATCATACAAAAACAACAATTAGAAATCCAAAAGCTAAACAACAAGATTTCAGAAATGGACAGTGTCATAGAAGGGCTGAGGAGCAGGTTTGAAATGATGGAAGACAAGATCAGCAAAATTGAAGACAAACACTTGAATACAACTCTGAGGAAAAAAATCAGAAAAAAGAATGAAGAAACATGAAGAAACTCTGAGAATTATGTAAGATACAATGAAAAGCAAAAATTTTTGAGTGATGAGATTTCCAGAACAGGGGCAAAAAACAGAAAACACAGAGAGGATCATTAACGAACTGCTGACAGAAAACTTCCCAAATATCATGAAAGATGAAAAGCTGACCATCCAAGAAACTCAACGAATCCCATATAGGATAGACCCCAAAAGAAAATCGTGAAGACATATCATAATCACACTCGCTAAAACTAAAGACAAACAGAATCCTGAGAGCGGCTTGAGAAAAACAAAAAGACACATACGAAGGAGAAACAATAAAACAAAGCTCGGATTATTCGGTAGAAACCATGCAGGCAAGAAGACAATGAGATGACATGTATAAAACATTGAAAGAAAAAAATTACTAACCAAGAATAATATATCCTGCAAAACTGTCCTTCAGATATGATGGTGAAATAAGGACATTTCCAGATAAACAGAAATTAAGGGACTATGTAAAAAACAAACCAAACTTACAAGAATTACTAAAGGGAGTCCTTCGATCTGAGAACAAACAACATCAGCTCTCAGGCTGAATCTAAGATGCAGGATCATATCAGCCAGATACCAACCTAGGAAATGAACTCTCAAGGGCTATCCAAAACCAAAAGAATCACAACATAGAACCAAAGAGGTTAATCTGTAAATGACAACAACATCAGAACACTAAAAGAGGCAATAAACGGTGTAGGTATAGAATCTTCTAATGGAGCAGGAGGCAAGGCAATACCAAGTAATAATAGACTGGTTCAAACCTAAGAAGATAACAGTAAATTTCAAGATAACCACAAAGAAAGTTAACAAACCTACTCATCAAAATAAAGAAGAAAAACATAAAGTCTCAGTAAAAACAAAATCTAAAAAAACAAAATAAATGACAAAAAAATCCACAAACAAGGAATTCAGCACAGGAGAGTAAGAGGAACAAAAAACAAACAAACAACAAAAAAAGTCAGCACAACAAAAAAAAGCACTGCAAAATGACAGCAATAAACTCACACCTATCAATAATTACACTCAATGTAAATGGCCCAAATGCACCCATACAGAGATGGAGAGTGATAGAATGGATAAAAAACCCAGGATCCATCAATATGCTGTCTACAAGAGACACATCTTAGAAACAAAGATGTAAATTTATAGAAATCAAAGATGGAAAAAATATATCAAGCAAACAGCTACCGAAAAATAGGAGTAGTGACAATACTAATCTCAGATAAAATAGACTTTAAAACAAAATCCACCACAAAAGACAAAGGACGTTATATAATGATTAAGGGGATGACCCATCATGAAGACATACCCATAATAAACATCTACGCACCCAATGACAGGGCTCCAAAATACATAAAAAAAACTCTAACAGCACTGAAAAGAGTAATTGATAGTTCTACAATAATAGTAGGAGACTTCAACACACCACTTGGTAAAGAACAGAACATCTAGAAAGAAACTGATCAAAGATACAGAAGACCCAAAGGCCACAATCAACCAACTTGATCTGTTGGACATATCTAGAACACTACACCCAACAGCTGCAAAGTACACATTCTTTTCCAATGCACATGGAAATTTTTCCAGAATGGACCACATCTTAGGCCACAGAGCAATCATCAACAAGATCCTAAACATTGAGATAATACAAAGTACCTTCTCTGACCACAATGCTATCAAGATATAAATTATCAACAGGAAGAACAAGGAAAAAAATCCATTACATGGAAACTGCTTAACACGCTGCTTACAAACCACTGGGTAACAGAAGAAATCAGAGATGGAATCAAAAAATTCCTAGAATCAAACAAGAATGAAAACACATCATACCAAAACCTTTGAGACATAGCAAAGGCAGTCCTCAGAGGACAATTTATAGCAATAGATGCACACATCAAAAAAGAAGAAAAGGACAATATCAAAACATTAACTACAGAACTTGAACAGATAGAAAGAGAACAGCAAAAAAAGCCCACAGTCACTAGAAGAAAGGAAATAATAAAGATCAGAGCAGAAAAAAATGAAATAGAGAACAGAAAAACAATAGAAAGAATCAACAAAACCAAAAGTTGGTTATTTGAAAGGGTAAACAAAATTGACAAACCACTGGCCAGACTGACAAAAGAAAAATAGGAGCGGACACAAATAACCCAAATAAGAAATGAAATGCAGGGCATTACAACAGACCCAACTGAAATAAAAAGGATCATAAAAAAGTATTATGAAAAACTACACTCCAACAAATTTGAAAACCTAGAGGAAATGGTTAAATTTCTAGAAACACATTATCTACCCAAACTAACACAAAGTGAAGTTGAAAATCTGAACAGACTCATAACAAGAGAAGAAATTAAAAAGATAATTAAAAAAAAAAAAAAAAAAAAAAAAGCCCTGGCCCAGAAGGCTTCACTGGAGAATTCTACCAAACATTCAGAGCACTCAAACTATTTCAGAACATAGAAAAGGAAGCAACACTTCTGAGTTCATTCTATGAAGCCAGCATAACCCTGATACCGAAACCAGGCAAAGACACCACAAAAAAGAAAATTACAGACCAATATCTCTCATGAATATAGATGCAAACATTCTCAACAAAATTCTAGCCAATAGAATTCAACATCATATCAAAAAAAACAATACACCACAACCAAGTAGAATTCATACCAGGCATGAAAAGATGTTTCAACATTAAAAAATTAATCAATGTAATCCACGATATAAAAAAGAAAGGAATCACATAATCATCTCAATTGATCCAAAAAAGGTATTTGACAAAGTTCAACACCCATTCCTGATAAAAACTCTCAAAAAAATAGGCATATGAGGGAAATTTCTCAACATAATAAAAGGTATCTATGCAAAACCGACTGCCAACATCATTCTTAATAGAGAGAGGCTGAAAACATTCCCCTTGTGAACAGGAACAAGACAAGGATGCCCCTTTTCACCACTCCTATCTAACATTGTGCTGGAGCAATAAGGCAAGAAAAAGAAATAAAGGGCATCCAAACTGGTAATGAAGAAGTTAAACTGCCCCAGTTTGTGGATGATATGATACTATACATAGAAAACCCTAAAGACTCCACAAGAAAACTACTGGAACTAATAGAAAGATTCAGCAGAATAGCAGGATACAAGATAAACTTACAAAAATCAGTTGGATTCCTATACAACAATAAAGAGAATGATGAAAAAGAAATCAGGAGAACAATACAATTTATAATAGTACCTAAAAAAAAAATACTTAGGTATAAATCTAACCAGGGATATACAAGACCTATACAAAGAAAACTACAAAACACTACTGCAAGAAACCCAAAGAGATCTACGTAAATGGAAAAACATACCATGCTCATGGATAGGTAGATTCAACATAGTGAAAATGACAATTCTACCCAAAGAAAGTTACAAATACTATGCAATCCTGATCCAAATTCCAACAACATTCTTTAAATAGATGGAAAAACTAACCATTAACTTTATATGGAAATGGAAGAAGCCCCAGATAAGCAAAGCACTATTGAAGAAGAAGAATAAAGTAGGAGGACTTGCACTACCTGACCTCAGAACCTACTATACAGCTAAGGTAGTCAAAACAGTCTGGTACCGGTACAACAACAAATACATTGACCCAATGGAACAGAACTGAGAACCCAGATGTAAATCCATCCACCTATGGTCACTTGATCTTTGACAAGGACCCAAACTCCATCAGATAGGGAACAGACAGTCTTTTTAACAAATGGTGCTGGCAAAACTGGATATCCATCTGCAAAAAAATGGAACAGGACCCATACCTCACACCATATACAAAAACTAATTCAAAATGGATCAAAGATCTAAATATAAAGCCAAAAATTATAAAGTTCATAGAAGAAAAAATAGGATCAATGCTATAGGCCCTAATACATGGCATTAACAAGCTACAAACCATAACCAACAACACAAAAACTCCAGAAAATAAGCTAGATAACTGAGATCTACTAAAAATTAAACACTTACGCTCATCAAAAGACTTCACCAAAAGTGTAAAAAGAGAACCTACAAACTGGGGAAAAACTTTTGGACATTACAGGTCAGACAAAGGTCTAATCTCTAAAATCTACAAGAAAATTCAACACCTCTACAACAAAAAGACAAATAATCCAACTAAAAAATGGCAAAGGAAATGAACAGACACTTCACCAAAGAAGACATTCAAGCGGCCAACAGACATATGAGGAAATGCTCGCCATCACTAGCCATTAGAGAAATGCAAATTAAAACCACAATGAGATACCATCTTACCCTGGCATTACTGGCACAAATTAAAAAAAAAAGAAACTGAAAATAACAAATGTTGGAGATGTTTGGGGAGATTGGAACTCTTATGCACTGCTGGTGGGAATGCAAAATGATACAATCATTTTGGAAAATGATATGGTGCTTCCTTAGAAAGCTAGAAATAGAAATACCATACGATCCAGCAATCCCACTCCTAGGAATATATCCTAGAGAAATGAGCCATTACACGAATAGACATATGCACACCCATGTTCATTGCAGCATTGTTCACAATAGCAAAAACATGGAAACAACCTAGATGCCCATCAACAGATGAATGGATAAACAAACTATGGTACATACACACAACGGAGTATTATACAATGATAAAGAACAATGATGAATCTGTGAAGCATCTCATAACATAGATAAAACTGGAGGACATTATGCTGAGTGAAAGAAGTCAATCATAAAAGGACAAAGATTGTATGAGACCACTACTGTAAAAACTCATGAAAAGGTTTACACACAAAAAGAAACAATCTTTGTTGGTTATGAGGGATGGGAGGGGTGGGAGGGAAATACTAAATAGACCATAGATAAGAGATAACTTTGTTGAACTGTAAGACAGTACACAGTACTGGGGAAGCCAGCACAACTTGTACAAGGAAAGGTCATGGAAGCTCCATAGATACAAAAACCACAATGAGATACCCTGTGGGACTGAGTTGCTGGGGACCATGGTCTCAGGGAACATCTAGCTCAACTGGCATAACACTGTTTATAAAGAAAATGTTCTACATTCTACCTTGGTGAGTAGCATCTGGGGCTCTTAAAAGCCTGTGAGCAGCCATCTAAGATACTCGAGTGGTCTCACCCCTTCGAGGGCAAGGGAGAAAGAAGAAAACAAGATACAAGGAAAAGATTAGTCCAAAGGATCACAACTACCATGGCCTCCACCAGAATGAGCCCAATACAACTAGATGGTGCCCAGCTACCACCACTGACTGCTCTGACGGGGATCACAATGGAGGGTCCCAGACATAGCTGGAGAAAAATGCAGAATAAAATCCTAACTCACAAAAAAAGACCAGACTTACTGGCCTGACAGAGACTAGAGAAACCCTGAGAGTATGGCCCCCAGACACCCTTTTAGCTCAGTAATGTAGTCACTCCCGAGGTTCACCCTTCAGCCAAAGATTAGACAGCCCCATAAAACAAAATGGGACTAATGACGCACAGCAGTCCAGGGACAAGGACTAGAAGGCAGGAGGGGACAGGAAAGCTGGTAATAGGGAAACCACGGTTGAGAAGGGATAGTGTTGACATGTCGTGGGGTTGTTAACAATTGTCTTAAAGCAATATGCGTACTAGATGTTTAATGAGAAACTATTTGTTCTGTAAATCTTCATCTAAAGTACAATAAAAAAATTAGAAAAATAAATAGCAGGGTTTGAAATATTAAAAAAAAAGTTAAGAGTCCCAGATTGCAGTATGCTAGCACTACATCTTTATAAAACTCAAATGTACAAGGACAAGAACTAGAAAATATTTGTAGAAGGATGACGCTTGCCTTCTATGTCTGTTATTATGTTATTAAATTGTTAATGCAATAAAAATCTGATGGAAAAATAAAAAACATGTAAGCTTTTCTATTTAAAATAAACAATAACATATAACAGTACAGTCAATGCTTTTAAGATACAAAGGAACAAGAGGAGTTCCAACTTTTGTTTTTAAACTAAAAGTCAACTAAAAGCTATCAGAATAGCAAATTCTAAAGCACAACAACCTCCAGTGTTGGCAGTGATTCAAGGAAAAGGGCACTTTCATATACTGATGGTGGGTGTATAAATTGGTACAACCTTTCGGAAAACAAACACGCAAAATAACAGACACTCAAAACAAACTGGTAAAATAAAAACGTATGTGCCCCTTGACTCAACAGTTTCTTTTTGAGAACACATCCCAGATAAATAATAGCACCAGGACTCAAAAACATATGAATCACATGTATCAAGTTGTTACAGCATATTTTACATAGAAAAACAAAGCAACAGTCAAACAACAACAAAAAGCTGGAAACAACCTAAATGTCCGTTAGCTGCTCAGTGGTTGGATAAATTGTGGTACATCCATAGATTGAAACACTTTGCAGCTATTGAAAGGAATAGCATAGCTCTCTAAGATTTACTTAGAGGAATACTCCTGAGTGATTGCTGAGTGAGAATAAGAGGTTGAAGAGTCATGTGAACAATACAAAACCGTTTTGTAAAAACAATACGAATCATCATAAGCATTTGTGTGCTCATGGAGAAATATGTGGAATTATTCTCTGGTTACCTGGTGAAACGAGAGGATAAATATTCACTTTTTCTTAATATACCCTTATATCAGTTAGTTTGATTGAGTAGGTGTTACTGTGTAATTTCTGAAAAGGAACTTCAAAAGATAAATATTTTTAAAGATCAGTCATTTTCCCAAAGCACTTATACCTGGATACTGACAATAATTTCTCTGACATGACAAACTGGTGAGTATAGAATTATTACTAACTAGACTATTTCATCAAGGGCAGTGGTGGTTGAGTGGTAGAATTCTGACCTTCCATGTGGGAGAAGTGGGTTTGATGTCTAGTCAATGCACCTCATAAGAAGCCACTACCTGTCTGTTAGTGAAGTCTTGGGTGTTGTTATGATGTTGAACAGATTTAAGTGGAACTTCCAGAGTAAGACAGACTAGAAATAAAAGCCAGGCAATCTACTTCCAAAAATAAGCCTGTGAAAACCTATGGATAAAAATGGTCCAATTTGCAACCGGTAGCATTTTGTTTGATTGTGAATGTGTCACCGTAAGTCGGAGGCTGACTCAATGGGAGTTAACAACAAGAACAACAGGCTAGTTCATCTAATACCAAATTGCATGTGTTGCTGTTGTAGTTGTGTGTCAGTCATCAAATCGATTCTGATTCATAGTGACCCTATAGGACAGAGAAGAACAGCTGCATCCGGTTTCCTAGGCTGTATTGAAGCTGTTGAGGATTTCATTTTACTTAGATCCTCAATCAATGACCATGGAGGCAGCAGTCAAGAAATCAAACGACGTATTGCATTGGGCAAATCTGCAGTGAAAGATCTCTAAAAGTGTTAAATAAAAACGATGTCACTTTAAGGCTAAGGTTTGCCTGACCCAAGCCATGGTATTTTCAATCGCCTCATATGCGTGTGAAAGTTGGACAATGAGTAAGGAAGATGGAAGAAGAATTGATACCTTGAATTATGGTGTTGGAAAAGAATATCGAATATACAATGGATTGCCAGAAGAACTCACAAATCTGTCTTGGCAGAGTACAGCCGGAATGTTGCTGTTGCTTAGAAGCAAGGATGGCAAGACTTCGTATCACATACTTAGGACATGTTATCAGGAGGCATCAGTCCCTGGAGAAGGACATCATGCTTGATAAAGTAGAGGGTCAGCAAAAAAGAGGAAGACCCTTAATGAGATGGATTGACCCAGTGGCTGCAACAATGGGCTCAAATATAGCAACAATTGTGAGGATGGCGCAGGACCCAATACTGTTTCCTTCTGTTGTACATGGGATTGCTCTGAGTTGGACTTCCATTTTGGTCTTTTCTTTCTTTCCGGTCTTTTAAATGACCTTTTGCTTTATTCGTGTATGATGTCCTTGACGTCATCCCACAACTCATCTGGTCTTCGGTCAGTAGTGTCCAATGCATCAAATCTATTCTTGAGATGGTCTCTAAATTCAGATGGGATATTCTCAAGGTTGCACTTTGGCTCTCATGGATTTGTGTTAATTTTCTTCAGCTTCAACTTGAACTTGTATATGACCAAATGATGATCTGTTCCACAGTCGGCCCCTGGACTTGTACTAACTGATGATATTGAGCTTCACCATTGTCTATTTCCGCAGATGTAGTCAATTTGATTCCTGTGTATTCCTTAATTTGTTCACCTAATATAACATTTTCCTTGATGTTGTCCAAGAACAATTTTTTAAAATTTTATCGTGAGTTACGTGAAAGTTTACAGTGCAAATTAGTTTCTCTTTCAAAAATTTATACACAAATTGTTTTGTAACATTAGTTGCAATCCCTGCAATGTGTCAACACTCTCTCCCTTTCTACCCCAGTTTCCCTGTGTCCTTTTGTCCAGTTTTCCTGTCCCTTCCTGCCTTATCATCTTTGCTTTTGGGCAGGAGTTTCCCATTTGTATACCTGACTGAACTAAGAAGAACCTTCCTGTGTTATTGATTGTTTTATAGGTCTGTTTTAATCTTTAGCTGAAAGATGGACTTCAGGAGTGGCTTCAGTTCTGAGTTAGTGGGGTATCCAGGGGCCATAGTTTTGCAGTTCTCCCAGTCTCTGTCAGACCAGTAAATCTGGCCATTTTTTGTGTATTTGAATTTTGTTTTATGTTTCTCTCCCGCTCTGCCCAGGACCCTCTGTTGTGATCCCTGTCAGAGTGGTTGGCGGTGGTAGCAGGACACTATCAAGCTCTTCTGAGCTCAGGCTGGTAGAGGCTGTGGTTCATGTAGTCCATTAGCCCTTTGGACTAATAATTTACTTGTATCTTTTGTTTTCTACATTCTCCTTTGCTTTGGACAGGATGCAACCAATATATGGCCACTCCCAAGCTTTTAAGACTCCAGACACTACTCACCAAAGTAGGATGCAAAACATGTTCTTTATGAATTATGTTAGGCCAGTTGACCTACATGTTCCATGAGACCATGGTGCCCAGCCCTCAGCCACAGTAACTCAGTCCCTCAAGGTGTTTGTATGTGCTGGGAAGCTTGTATAACTTTGCCTTGGTCAAGTTGTGCTAACTTCCCCTATATTGTGTGTTGTCTTTCCCTTTACCGAAGTTAACATTTGTCTACTATGTAGTTAGTGATTTCCCCCTCCACTCCTAGCCTTTCTCATAACCATCAAAGATTGTTTTTTTTTCTATGTGTAAAACTTTTCTTGAGTTTTTACACTAGTGGTCTCATACAATATTTGCTCTTTTGTGATTGACTTACTTCACTCAGTATAATAGCTTCCAGATCCATCCAAGTTGTGAGATGTTTCACGGATTCATCATTGTTGTTTATCATTGCATAGTATTTCATTGTGTGTAGGTACCATAATTTGTTTATCCATTTATCTACCGTTGGACACTTAGGCTATTTCCATCTTTTTGCTATTATGAATAATGCTGCAATGAACATGGGTGTGCATATGTCTATTTGTGTGATGGCTGTTATTTCTCTAGGATATATTCGTGGGAGTGGCATTGTTGGAGCATATGCTATTTCTATTTCTAGCTTTTTAAGGAGGGGCTATATCGTTTTCATAGTGGTTGTACCATTTTACATTCCCATCAGGAGCGTATGAGAGTTCCAATCTCCCCGCAATGTCTACAAAATTTGTTTTTCTGTTATTTTATTTTTTGATTACTGCCAGTAATATCAGAGAGAGATGGTATCTCATTGTAGTTTTGTTTTCACTCCTCTAATGGCTAATGATCGCGAGCATTTTCTCATGTCTGTCGGCCACCAGAATGTCTTCTTTAGTAAAGTGTCTTTCCGTATCCTCTGCCCATATTTTAACTGGATTATTTGTCTTTTTGTTGTTGAGGTGAAGTATTCTATAGATGTTAGAGATTAGACCCTTGTCTGATACGTTGTAGCAAAAACTTTTTTCCCAGTCTGTAGGTTCTCTTTTTACTCTTTTGGTGAAATCTTTTGATGAGCGTGAGTGTTTAATTTTTAGGAGCCCCCAGTTATCTAGTTTATCTTCTGATGTTTATGCATTGTTAGTTATGGTTTGTATTGTATTTATGCCATGTATTAGGGTCCCTAGCATTGTCCTTATTTTTTCTTTCATAATCTTTATAACTTTAGGTTTTATATTTAGGTCTTTAATCCATTTTTGGTTAGTGTTGGTATATGATGTGAGTTATGGGTCCTGTTTCATTTTTTTACAGATGGACATCCAGTTTTGCCAGCACCGTTTGTTAAAAAGACTGTCTTTTCTCCCATTTAACGGACTTTGGTCCTTTGTAAAAGATCAGCTGACCATAGTTGGATGGATTTACGTCTGGGTTCTTGATTCTCTTCCTTTGGTCTGTGTGTCTGTCACCGTACCAGTACCAGGCTATTTTGACTACTATGGCTGTATAGTAGGTTCTGAGATCAGGTAGTGTGAGCCTCCTACTTTGTTCTTCTTCTTCAGTGGTGCTTTGCTTATCTGGAGCCATTTTCCTTTCCCACATGAAGTTGGTGATTTGTTTTTCCATCTCATTGAATAATGCGGTTGGTATTTGGATCAGGATTGCATTAAATCTGTAGATCGCTTTGGGTATAATTGACATTTTCACAATGTTGAGTCCTACTATCCATGAGCACGGTATGTTTTTCCATTTATGTAGATCCCTCTGGGTTTCTTGCAGTAGTGCTTTGTTATTGATCCTTTTAAAGAACTGCTGGTTAGATTTATACCTAAGTATTTTATTTTTTTAGGGGCTATTATAAACAATATTGTTTTCCTGATTTCCTTTTTGAAGTTCTCTTTGTTGGTGTATAAGAATCCAACTGATTTTTGTATGTTGATCTTGTATCCTCCTACTCTGCTAAATCTTTCTATTAGTTCCAGTAGATTTCTTGTGGAATCTGTGGGGTTCTCTGTGTATAGTATCAAATCATTTGTGAATAGAAATAGTTTTACTTCTTCCTTTCCAATTTGGATGTTCTTTATTTATTTTTCTTGTCTTAGCTTTAGCTAGGACTTCCAGCACAAAGTTAAATAGGACTGGTGATAAAGGTATCCTTGTCTTGTTCCCGTTCTCAGGGAGAATGCTTTCAACCTCTCTCTGTTGAGGTTGATGTTGATTGTTGATTTTGTATAGATGCCCTTTCTTATGTTGAGGAATTTCCCTTCTATTCCTATTCTATTGAGAGTTTTTGTCACGAAAGGGTTTTGGACTTTATCAAATGCCTTTTCTGTGTTGATTGAGATGATCATGTGATTCTTTACTTTTTTTCTATTTATGTGGTGGATTATGTTGCTTGATTTTCTAATGTTGAACCATCCTTGCATACCTGGTATGAATCCCATGTGGTCATGATGTATTATTAGTTTTTGATATGCTATTGGATTCTATTGGCTGGAATGTTGTTGAGAATTTCTGCATCAATGTTTATGAGGGATGTTGATCTATAATTTTCGTCTTTAGTTGTGTCTGCCTGGCTTTAATATCAGGTTTATGCTGGCTTCATAGAATGAATTCACGAGCATTCCTTCCTTTTCTATGTTCTGGAATAATTTGAGTAGTATTGGTGTTAACCGCCAATACTTCTCTGAATTTTTGGTAGAATTCTCCAGTGAAACTTTCTGGGCCAGGGTTCTTTTTGGGGGGTGGGGAGAAGGGAACTTTTTTAATGACCACTTCAATTTCTTCTTTTGTTATGGGTCTGTTCAGATTTTCTACCACAGTTTGTGTTAATTTAGGTAAGTAGTATGTTTCTAGGATTTTGTCCTTTTAACTCTAGGTTTTCAAATTTGATGGAGTATAAATTTTGGTAGTATTCTGTTAACTTTTTTATTTCAGTTGTTTCTGTTGTAATGCCACCCATATGATTTCTTATTTGGTTTATTTGCAGCTTCCCCTTTTTTTCTCTTGACTATTTGGGATGTGGTTTGTTGATTTTATTGATCCTTTTAAAGAACTAGCTTCCAGTTCTTGTTGATTGTTTCTATTGCTTTTCTATTTCCTGTTTCATTTATTTACACTTTAATCTTTATTATTTCCTTTCTTCTGGTGGTCGTGGGCTACTTTTGCTGCCCTTTTTCTATTGGTTCAAATTGTAGGGTTAAGATATTGATTTTGGCCCTTTCTTCTTTTTTTATAAGTGTATTTATTGCTATCAGTTGACCTCTAAGTACTGTTTTTGCTGTGTTCCAAAGGTTTTGGTATGTCATGTTTTCACTCTTGGTTGATGCTAGGTATTTTTCTATTTAATTTTTATATCTTCTCTTAACCACTGGTTTTTAAGCAAGATGTTATTCAGCGTCCATGTATATGATATTTTTCCTTGTTCTTCCTGTTATTGATTTCTGATTTTATAGCACTGTGATCAGAGAATATGCTTTGTATTATTTCAATGATTTTTTAATTTGTTGAAGTTTACTTCATGGTCTAAAATATGGTTTATTTTAGAGAATGATCCATGTGTGCTGGAGAAGAATGTGTACTGTGCTGCTGTTGGGTGGCGTACTCTGTATAAGTTTATGATGTCGAGTTGGTTGATTGTGTTAGTAAGATATTCTGTATCTTTGTTGACTTTCTTTCTAATTTTTCTGTCCGTCTCCAAAAGTCGTGTGTTAAAGTTTCCTACTATTATTGTAGAACTTCTATTTCTCTTTTCAGTTATATTAGGGTTTATTTTGTGTATTTTGGAGCTCTGTCATTGGGTGCATAAATTTTTATTATGGTTATGTCCTCTTGGTCAATTGATACCCTACCCGTTGCCATTGAGTTGATTCTGACTCATAGCGACCCTATAGGAAAGAGTAGATCTGCCCCATAGAGTTTCCAAGGAGCAGCCGGTGGATTCGAATTGCCAACCTTTTGGTTAGCAGCCAAATGCTTAACCACTGCACCACCAGGCCTCCAATTGTTCCCTAAATCATTATATAACGTCCTTCCTTGTTTCTTTCGATGGAGTTTGATTTAAATACTATTTTATTGGAGATTAATATTGCCACTTCTCCTCTTTTTTGCTTGCTGTTTGCTTCATATTTTTTTTACATCCTTTGATTTTTAGCCTATTTATGTCTTTGTGTCTCTTGTATGCAACGTATGGATGGGTGGTATTGTTTTGTCCATTCTGCCACTCTCTGTATCTTGACTGGTGCATTTAAACTGTTTAAATTCATGTGATTATTGATAGATATGAATTTACTGCTGTCATTTTGTTATTTTTTTTTTTTTTGAAGTGTTGATGGTTTCTTTTCTCCACTTAACTTTCTGTTGTGAGTTCTTTTTGTTCATGGATTGCCTTTCATTTCCTTCGTTTTTGTTGATTTTGCACTTACTGGGCCTTTTTCTTTTCTTTATTTTGGTAGGTAAGTTTGTTAATTTTCTTCATGGTTACTGAGATATTTACCTTTATTATCCTATATTTAAAACAGTCTTTTTTTTTTTTTTAATATATATATTGCCTTGATTTTCTCTCCATATGGAAGTTCTATAACTACACCATTCATTCCCCCATTTTGTTTTGAAGTTCTCATTGATTTCAGATTGACATCTCTGGTTCTCTGTTTTCATTTTTGTAGATTTATTTTAATTTTGAGAGTTCTTTGTCTTGGTTGATATCTGTGTGTAATCTGGTCTCAGGTTGTAATCTGGTGTCCTTGGGTCTCTGTCTGAAGGACTCTTTTTAATATTTCTTGTAATGTTGGTCTGGTTTTTACAAATTCCTTTAATTTCTGTTTATCTGGAAATGTCTTAATTTCACCATTGTATTTGAGAAACAGTTTTGCTGGATATATAATTCTTGGTTGGTGTCATGGATTGAATTATGTCCCCCCAAAAATGTGTGTATCAAGTTGGCTAGGCCATGATTCCCAGAATTGTGTGGTTGGCCTCCGTTTTGTGATTGTAATTTTATGTTAAAGAGGATTAGGGTGTGATTGTAACACCCTTACCCAGGTCACATCTCTGAGCCAATGTAAAGGGAGTTTCCCTGGGGTGTGGCCTGCACCACCTTTTATCTCTCAAGAGATAAAAGGAAATGGAAGCAAGCAGAGAGTTGGGAACCTCATACCATCAAGAAAGTGCTGGGAGCAGAGCTCGTCCTTTGGACTGGGGTTCCTGCACAAAGAAGCTCCTAGTCCAGGAGAACACTGAAGAGAAGAAGGCCGACAGAGAGCTGATGCCCTGAATTTGGACTTTTAGTCTACTTTGACTGTGAGGAAATAAACTTCTCTTCGTTAAAACCATCCACTTGTGGTACTTCTGTTAGAGTAGCACTAGATGACTAAGACAGTTGGCAATTCTTTTCTTTCAGGGTTTTATATATTTCATCCCATTGCCTTCTTGCTTGCATGGTTTCTGCCGAGAAGTCAGAGCTTAGTCTTATCAGTGTCCCTTTTTATGTGCAATTTCATCTTTCATAATCTGCTCTCAGAATTCTTTCTTTAACTTTGGTGTTGGAAAATTTGATTATGATATGTAGTGGTGACTTTCTTTTGCAGTCTATCCTGTATGGGGTTCATTGAGTTTCTTGGATGGAAATCATCTCATTTTTCATGATATCGGGGAAGTTTTCTGCCAGCAATTCTTTGAACATTCTCTTCATGCTTTTTCTTGTCTCCTTCTGTTCTGGAATTCCAATCACGCAAAGATTGTTCCTCTTGGTAGTGTCCCACAACTCTTAGGCATTCTTCGTTTTTCTTTTTTCCTGATTGTTGTTTGAATAAATTAGTATCAAGGGATTTGTCCTCTATTTCCCTGATCATTTCTTCCATTGATTCAATTCTTCTGTGTCCCGTCATTGAGTTACCTATTTCTGATATTTTGTTTTTAAGCTTCTGGATTACTAGTTGCTGTTTTTGTATGGTTTCTAATGGTCTGTTTAAGTTGTCTGTTTTGTTCTTGTATTGTTTTCATGAATTCCTCTAGAGTGTTGTCTGTGTTTTCCTTGATCTCTTTGAGGATCCTATATATAAGTCTTTTGAATTCTTTATCAGGTAGTTCTATTGCCATTTCTTTGTCAGGAAAATTTTCTGTCCTTTCATTTTGGTTACTTGCTTGAGCCATTTTGTCCTGTATCTTTATATGATTTGGTATTGTTCTGCTGTCTCCAAGGCATTGAGGTGTGTCATGGTTTGAATTATGTCCCCCAAAAAAGTATGTATCAATTTGGCTGACCCAAGATTCACAGAATTGTGTGGTTGGCCTCCATTTTGTGATTGTAATTTTATGTTAAAGAGGATTAGGGTGGGATTGTAACACCACCCTTACCCAGGTCACATCCCTGATCCAATATAAAGGGAGTTTCCCTAGAGTGCAGCCTGCACCACCTTTTACCTTACAAGAGATAAAAGGAAAGGGAAACAAGCAAAGAAGGGGGACCTCATACCACCAAGAAAGAACCACCAGGAGCAGAGTGTGTCCTTTGGACCCGAGATTCCTGCTCAGAGAAGCTCCTAGTCCAGGGGAATACTGATGACAATGAGGACCTTCCTCTAGAGCCAATAGAGACAGAAAGCCTTCTCCTGGAGCTGGTACCCTGAATTTGGACTTCTAGCCCACTAGACTGTGAGAAAATAAATTTCTCTTTGTTAAAGTCATCCACTCTTGGTATTTCTGTTACAGTAGCACTAGATGGCTAAGACAAAGAGTTATTTTATTTATTGATTGGTTGTATGTTTGCTTGCTTTGTCTTGGTTTTTTTGTTTTGTGGTGACAAGTGTTGTGTGTTCTGGGTCCCTTCACAGCCCTTGTGGGACAATGGGGTTCTTCTGGGTTGGTGCTAGCAGTTAGTATATCTACCGGACAGCAGGATATGTCATCTTTGTAGCCACAGGTTGACAATGCTACCCAAATACACATGGTAGTCCCTTTATATGAACACATATTTGTGTCTCAGTAGGTAGTGGGAGATCAAGGGGTCTCAGTGTGTGTGGTGTTGGCCTGCAGGAACTGGCTGAGTGTTGGATGGCTGATGTTGACACAGAGAATGTCTGCTTGTCTTTGGAGCCTGTTGGGATGCAACTGGTGGTCACTGGTGAGTGGGTGTTCCTACCAAGCCACGTCATGTGGTTGTTGGAAGAGTGCACACAGGTGTGTCTACTAGTCACTGGGCTAGGGCATGGGGCACACTTGTTGGTTTCTGGGCAATGGTACTGAGTGTGTTCCTGGTTATTGCGCTTGCTTAGGGGGATTACATTGGTTGCTGGGAAGCTGATGTGAGCCATTCCTACTGGTCACTGGGTTGCAAGTGCACTTGAGCCAGTCACTGTGCAGCGAACATGCTCCTGCCAATTCCCAGGCTGCAGGTGTGCTCATGCTGGTTGCCTGGCTAAAGTGTGCTTGCTGTGGACGTTTGGTTGCAGATGTGCTCTTGCTGGTCACTGGGAAGTGGGCACAGTCCTGCTGATCACAGGGGTCCTGGCATGCTTCTGCCAGTCACCAGGAAGTGGGCACTGTCTTGCCAGTTGTCAGATTGCAGGCATGCTCCCACCAGTTACTGAGAAGTAGGCATGCTCCCACCGATCTCTGGACTGCAGGTGCGCTCCTGCAGGTCACCAGAAAACAGGCCCTCTCCTTCCTGTCACCAGGCTGTAAGTGTGCTCCCGCTAGTCTCTGGACAGTGAGTGTGGGCTCTCCCCGACCCATTGCAGGTGCAGGGTTGGGGGAGGCTCTCCTGCTTGGCCACCTCAGGCAACTAGGGTCCAGCCTGTTTAAATGCAGAGGGCAGCACCTCAGGCTGGCTGGCTGGGAGGCTTCTAGTTGCTACTCTGTGGTTTTCCTATTCAGTGGGTGTTTCCTGGCCAAATGGTCAGGCTCTGCTGCTGGCGAGTAGACCCTTCCCGAGTTCTGACTCCCTCTGTTCTCTGTGGTTGGCAGGATCACTGGGGCTTCTTCCAAGTCTTCCTGCACTTTCCCTTTATACCCCTGTTTTATGTCCTGCTCACCTTGTTTCATTCCACGTTTGCTGGCACAGTATCTCTTTCTCCTATAGTAAGTTCTGTATAGTTGTCTTCCTTTGCTTCTTACCCAGGAACACTGCCTACTTTGTCCCAAGATGGTCACGCTGTGCCCGCACCAAGGGTCTATATCTCTATTTCTCCATGTCAGTTGTTTACTTTCAGTTTCTCTTTCCACTCAGAGCTCGGTCTTATTCTTCATCCTTCCATCTGATGTTCAGGTTTCCAAGGTTGTCATCTGTATCTGTTTCACTTTGTTTCTCAGATCTTTGACATAGGGAGATGTCCTGGTACATCAGTTTAAGTTGCCATCTTGGGCTCCTCCTGGTTCAATACTATTAAAGCAAATATAAAACTATTACTGTATTATTTTTATAATAAAATATGATTAAAGTTAGTTCATGTTAACTGTGTGATAATTTATTTGGCATAAATATAAACCACCTCATAATAACTATACAGTATATATAATAAATTACTCCTCTATATTCATGACAGATATTGGTCTATAATTTTCTTTTTTTGTGGTGTCTTTGTCTGGCTTTAGTGTCAGGGTTATGCTGGCTTCATGGAGTGAATTTGGGAGTATTCCTTCCCTTTCTATGCTCTGAAATAGTTTGAGTATTACTGGTTTGAGCTCTTCTCTGAATGTTTAGCAGAATTCTTTAGTGAAGCTGTCTGGGCCAGGGCTTTTTATTGTTGGGACTATTTTTTATTACCTTTTCTTGTCTTTTTATGGGTCTGTTCAGATTTTCTATTTGAGTTTGTGTTAGTTTAGGTAGGTAATGTGTTTCTAGAAATTTTTCCATTTCCTCTAGGTTCTCAAATTTGTTGGAGTACAATTTTTCATACTATTCTGTCATGATCATTTTTATTTCAGTTGAGTCTGTTGTAATGTCTCCTATCTTATTTCCTGTTGGGATTATTTGCTTCCTCTCCTGTTTTTCTTTTTCAGTTTGACCAGTAGTTTATTGATCTTCTCATAGAACCAACTTCTGGTCTTTTTATTCTTTCTGTTATTTTTCTGTTCTCTATTTCATTTATTTCTGCTCTAATATTTATTATTTCCTTTCTACTGGAGCCTATGGGCTCCTTTTGCTGTCTCTTTCTATTTGTTTGAGTTGTAGGGATAATGTTTTTATCTTGGCCTGTTCTTTTTTGTTATGTGCATTTATTGTTATAAACTGACCTCTGAGCACTGCCTTTGCTATGTCACAAAAGTTTTGGTAAGATGTGTTTTCATTTTCATTTGAATCTAGGAATTTTTTTAATTTACTCTTTGATTTCTTCTATTACCCAGCTGTTTTTAAGCAAAGTGCCATTTGGTTTCCATGCATTTGATTTTTTTTCCTTACTCTTTCTGTGATTGATTTCTACTTTTATGGCGTTGTGATCAGAGAGAATGCTTTGGATTATTCGATGGTTTGGATTTTTTTGAGGGTTGCTTTGTGTTCTAAAATGTGGTCTATTCTGGAAAAGTTCCATGTGTGTTGGAAGAGAATGTATATTTTGCTGCTGTTGGGTGGAGTGTTCTATATATGTCTATGGGGTCAAGATATTTGATTGTGGTCTTTAGAGCTTCTGTATCTTTGTTGAATTTCTTTCTAGATGTTCTGACCTTTAGAAACAGTGGTGTGTTGAAGTCTCCTACTATTATAGTGAGCTGTATATTTCTCTTTTTAGTGCTGTTAGAGTTAGTTTTATATATTTTGGAGTCCTGTTGTTGGCTATGTAGATATTTATAAAAGTTACGTCTTCTTGGTGGATCATCCCTTTAATCATTATATAATGTCCTTCCTTGTCTTTTATGGTTGATTTTGCCTTAAAGTTTATCTGAGATTAGCATTGCCCCTCCTGCTCTTTGTGTGTTACTGTTTGCTTGATTTTTTTTCCCATTTTTTGAGTTTTAATATATTTATATCTTTGTGTCTTAGGTGTGTGTCTTGTAGACAACATATTGATGAGTCATATTTTTTTATCCATTCTGCCACTGTCTATGGGTGCATTTAAGCCATTTACATTCATTGTAATTATTGATAGGTCTGAGAGTATTGCTGTCATAATATTGTTGTCCTCTTTTTGTGGTGTTGACATTTTCTTTGTATCTCAAACTTTTCTGTGCTCTGTTACTTTTGTTTGTGGATTTTCTTTTCTTGCACCATTGCAGATTTGTGTTTCATGATTCTTTATGTTTTTCTTCTATTTTGATGAATAGGCTTGTTAACTCTTTTTATGGTTACCTTGAAATTTACCCTCATCTTCCTAAGTTTGGACCAGTCTTTTATTACTTGATATTGCCTTGACTTCCTCTCCATTTGAAAGTTCTATACTGTCTTAGGCTGGATTTACTAGCAGAACAAAATGAGAGAGCATATAAATATATATAGAAAGGGTTTTATATCAAGGAAATGGCTCGCTTGGTTGTAGAAGTTAGAAAGTCCCAAGTCCTTGGGACAGGCTGGAGGCTTCTGCTAACTCAAGTAGCTGCAGGGGCTGGTGAACCCAAGATTGGCAAGTCAGACAATAGGTCTCTGGCTCACAGGCTGTGGAGGCTGATGAATCCCAAGATCAGCAGGTAAGCTGCTAACTCCAGTCCCAAGAATCAGAGCTTAGATGAACAGGAGCCATCTGCAGGATCCAGAGCAAGCAAGAGCCCGAGAGCTTTGCCAGAAAGTCCACCTATATTCAATTCATGCCACATCCCCAAGGAAATTTCCTTTCAACTGATTGGCTGTTCATAACAGATCACATCATTGAGGTGATTACATTATATCAGATCTCATTATGGAGGTGATTACATCATTACATAGTTACCAAACTACTTAATAACTGCCAAACTTCTGAGAATCATGGCCCAGCCAAGTTAACACACAATTTTAACCATCACATATGCTTACACTGTTTATTACCCCATTTACTGTAGTGTTGTAGTCATTTACAGATTGACATCTCTGTTACTCTATTTTAAATCTTTTAGCTTTGTTTTATTATTGAGAGCTTTTTACCTAGGTTAATATCTGGCTGATGATGTCCTGTGTCCTAAATTCGGTGTTGTTGACTTTCTAACCAAAGGATTCCCTTTAATATTTCTGGTAAGTTTGGTTTGGTTTTTACAAAATCCTTTAATTTCTGTTTATCAGGAATTGTCCTAATTTCATCATCATATTTGAGAGAGAGTTTTGCAGGATATATATATATTTTTTTTGGTTGGCAGTTTTTCTCTTTCAAGGTTTTATATTTGTCATTCCATTGCCTTCTTGCCTGCATAGTTTCTGCCAAGTAATCAGAGCTTAGTCTTACTCTTTCCCCTTTCTATGTGACTTTTTGTTTTTCTCCAGCTTTCTTCGGATTCTTCATTTGTCAACATTCTTTCTTTGTCTTTGGTTTTGGCAAGTATGATTATGGTATGTCTTGGTAAGTTTATTTTGGGGTCTATCTTATATGGGATTTGTTGAGTTTCTTGGATGGTCAGCTTTTCATCTTTCATGATATTCGGGAAATTTTCTGCCAGCAAATCTAAACAATCTTCTCTGTGTTTCCCATTTTCTCCCCCCTTCTAGAACTCCAACAATGTGCAGTTGTTTGCTTTTGATTGTGTGCCACATAATTCTAAGATTTTCTTCTATTTTATCATCTGATTTTTCATCAAAGTGGTGTCTATAGATTTGTCTTCAATCTTGTTGATTCTGTCTTTCATTGTTCCAAATTTTCTCTAAAAACCTTCTACTGAGTTATCCATTTCTGACATTTTGTTGCTTATCTTTTGGATTTCTTTTTGCCTTTTTTGTATGATTTCTAATTGCTTATTTATTTTGACATTTTATTCTTGTATTGTTTTCCTGAATCCTTCTGTTGCTTTGTGTTTTCCTTGATTTTGAATATTTTCTCCTTGGTTTTAACAGTGTTTTCCTTGATCACTTTCTAATCTCTTGGAGAGCCCTCAGTATTAATCTTTTGAACTCCATATCAGTTAATTCCACTGGCTTTTCTTCTACTGGAAGGTTATCTGATTATTTTGGTCACTTACTGGGGCCATCTTGTCCTTCTTTTTTATATATTTTTATATTGTCTGCTCTCTCTGAGATGTTAAGGTATTATTTTATTTATTTATTTATTGTATGTTCCTTTTTTTGTCCCACTTTTTTGTTTTGTTTTGATACTTCAGAGTGAGTGGGTCAGGTTTGCTTTGCTGCTTGCTCATCTGTGGGCACAATAACCCTCACTGCCTTGTCCAGGAGGACAGAACAGCAGTAGGCAGGGCAAGGCTGCTTCACTGTACACTGGTTTGGTGGCTGAGGGCAGACTGGGTGGATGCTGTCTCCCTCCCAATGTTCGTCCAGTGGTTTGGGAGCATTCACAGCCCCGCAACAGATGTCTGGGTGTCAGAAGGAGTGGTATGGGTTTGCTTCCCACCATTCAACAGCTGGTAGAGTGGTGAGAAGGGAGAAGTTGTGTGGGTTCAGTGTGGTGGCAAGCCTGAGCACTGGGAATGCTCTAGCTGTGGTGGCATGGCAGGGGCTGGCTGAAAAAGAGGAGGTGACATACAGGACTAGGTGAGAGTGAGAAAGAAAAGAAAAGAGAGAGAAAAAAAGAGAAAAGGGAGGCAGCACTGTATCAGCTAGTGAGTGGAGGTGGGACTGACACGGGAGCTCATCACATAGTTTGGACATGTTATAAGGAGGAACCTATCCCTGGAGAAGGATGTCATGTTTGGTAAAGTAGAGGATCAACAAAAAATAGGAAGACCCTCAATGAGATGGATTGACACAGACAGTGGCTACAACAATGGGCTCAAGCACAACAATTGTGAGGATGGTGCAGGACCAGGCAGTGTTTCATTCAGTTGTACATAAGGCTGCTATGAGTAGGAACTGACCCGATGGCACCTAACAACAACAAAAACAGCAGACTCTGAGAGAATAAATTTCTCTTTGTTAAAGCCATCCACTTGTGGCATATCTGTTATAGCAGTACTAGATAACTGAGACTGGTGGGAAAGAGTGTTTCTCTGGTTACCAGGTGCTCTATCTCCTGTTGGAAGCAACGTGAAGTTGCCTTCCCCCACTCCCTGTCTGGGGTCATTGTTGGCTGTGCTTCAAGATGGCAATGCTGTGCCTAGTTAGCAGGGGACCTCCACTCTGTTCCTCTCCTCATTCTCTGTTTTCCATCAGTTTCTTCTTCAACTTGGTGTTTGATCTAGTTCTTTATCCCTTCATTTGATGTTTAGGGTTCCATGATTAACATTTGATCTATTTTACTTAGTTTTTCAGGTCTTTGATGCAGAGGGATGGCATAGTGTGTCTGTCTAGGGTGCCATGTTGGCTCTGCTTCCTCTGTCCAAGAACAATTTTGAGAGATAAAGTAAAAAGAATGAGAAGCTTCTCTTGATTTCTGGTATCTACAAATATCCGAGCTTCATTTTCAGTTAGTAAAATGCTGCCATCCCTTCCTCTGTTCTTGTATACAGGGTGGGGTAGAAACTGATCAGCATAAAGATGAGGATTTTGACATTCTACAACCCTGTTTTGACATTCCTAACCCTGTTCACACCAGCCCAACTTGCTTTATTGTTGGGGTGGGGCTCACATCAGCTCTGTGCCAAGGAACCACTTGATGAAGGGTGAGATAAGAGTTTGTAATTCTCCATCTAGTATAGCATCGGAGCCATACTAAGAACAGAGGGAACATTTCTTGGATGCATAGAAGTTGGGTGTCTGACTCCCATGGCCTATAACAGGCAATGTCCTGAGATTCAATTTTTCGTCTTGCCAAAAGATCAAGCAGCCAGCCAAAGGGACTAAGGAGCATCTTAGATGGGCCAGAGAAATTGTTGCCTACTGAAGTAAACTTGGCTACTGTTTTCTTTTTTTTTTTTTTTTTTTTTGTTAACTTACATTTCTTTTTCAGTATTTACTATTCAGGTACAAAAACTCTGACTTGTGATTCTTGCCTCATTATCTTCCAAGGCATAACGCAAGGACTTATGGGATGTATTACACAGAGTTATGAAGTTCTCAGATTAAAGAAAATGAGGAGTTATTGCTTCAGCTCTCAGGGAACATTTGGCCTAACGCCCCTCCTGGACTCACCAAATATCCCAGGTTCACTGTCCTTAGCTAATAAAAAAAGCTTTGTTCCCAAAGTTTGTTTTATAAATTACTTTGGAAGTCAGCATTCCTTATTTATCAGAGAAACTATATTTTAGCTTTTAAGAGAGAGTCTTACTAAAAGGGCCCCTTAACTTTTAACTGATAATTAAAAACAAAAATAGAAATATATTTGCATTGTGATTTTCTGCTTCATATAATGATCTCTTATAAAAATCCTATAAGAGAGTGAAAGGTAGATATTTTTATTTCTATTTTATAAATCAGAAAATTGAACCTAGAGAGGTTAAGCTACTGGCCCAAGATCTCACCCTGTGAATGAAAGTGCACACAGTTTTATTTGGGAGTGCAAGAAACAATCTCCTCTACTCAATAGCTTATACGGTTGGGATGATACTTCAGAACACTAATCAGTTGTTGTTTCTCTCATCTATGTAAGGTCTAGAACCTTCCTAGTTTAGTAACACTATTGGTGTTCTGAATTAAAGCAAGAAGTTGTGCCATTCAACATCTAAACTCTCTTGTTTTTTGTTCATATGTATTGGTTGTTTGTAGTTTGTGTTGGCCAGAATAAACACACTCACAAAGAAAAAAGCAATAAATGAGAATACATATTTGGCATGATCCACTCAAACATACACACATTTATAGTTGTATAAAAATGAACCCTAATCATGGATGTAATAAAGGTAATATTCATAGAGGTTTTTTTATGTAGAATGCTTTTAAAGGACAACCGATATATGTTGACAGTAACAGACGGAATAAATTGTGTAGCTTCTCAAATCTTTCTTTGGTGATGGCTCTTTACAGCAGAAATTGCTGTACTTTCTTTTCAAAATCCACTCATCTTTTCCACTCAAAGAAATTATTGTTCTTACCTTGACTGCCTCTTTTTGTGAGGATGAATTCATATGGCAATATAAAGAGAAGATGCAGGGGGAATAACAAGACTAGAAGGGTGGAAAATATTTGATAATTTATCAAGCTATGGAATTCCACAAATACAATTTATTTTTGGAAAAAAAACCTAGGTTTTTCTTACTTAATCTGTATTTTAGAGGTTGTAACATCCTGGGAATAAGTGAATCTCATAACAATAGTCATTAAACAGTATTTTTTGGCTGCACCTCCCAACCCCTCTGCAGGAATGACAACTTCTCTCAAATTCCTCCTGAATCTTCTTGGGATGCCACTGCAGGTCTCTCACATGCATTCTGCAAGTAATAATTCTTATCTTGGAGAAGGGGATGTGTGAGAACAAGTATTTCCCATTTCCTTCCACAATATTTTGACCCCTTATGCTAATGTCTCCCCATCTGTACTAGGTACTGCTACTGCCCTGGTGCCTGCCAGTGTTCTCCAGAGGCAGCTGGTCCATAATATCAAAGGTCTCAATTCCTGGCCCTATTGGCTCCAATACTGTTAACTAATTGTTCTTTCCAAGTCTCATGGACAGTTTACTGAAGGAGATTGTAGTTCTTTATTTATTTGCTCTTTTATTAGCATCTCCTTCTTCCCTTAAGTCTCCAACATATTTAGGGGTCTCATT
Organism: Trichechus manatus latirostris; assembly: GCF_000243295.1. Taxonomy (NCBI): domain Eukaryota; kingdom Metazoa; phylum Chordata; class Mammalia; order Sirenia; family Trichechidae; genus Trichechus; species Trichechus manatus. The sequence goes on from NW_004443978.1 coordinate 17,117,910, forward strand.
GAAGTTCCATCTACCCTACTGCCACTCTCCTATGACACTACCCATTATTCCTGAACCAAAGTTCTGGCTTGGACTTCCCCAGATCTCCATTATATATACCTTAGTGGTCACACCTCACAAGCCATCCAATCATGTCCAGATACACATGAGTCTTTAGAAACAAACACAGTTTAGACTCAAACTGGATCTCTTCTACACAGACTCAGTTTTTAATCATTGAAAGCATTCTAATGTCCAAAGGCAGCCTTCTTAGGGTCATAAATAATCAAAGGAAGTTACCCAGGCAGAGCCCCCACACTCTAGTTAATAGTGAGTAGCCTTGAGAGGCATAAAAAACAGCAATTTAGGCTCTTTAAGACCTCACTCTTCTTGGAATTGGTTCTGCCCAGAGGCTAAACATCCCTTGCAGGATCAGTGATGTCCTGGGGTGCCTCTCCCCATTACTTCTAGAACAAGTGTGGAAGGTTCTCATCACATAGTTCATTGTTCCATTTTCTCATCTGTGGGCTTGCTGCCTTGTCAGGGATGTGGCCTAGAAGAGAATTTTTCTTTATTGATTTTCCTCCTTAACCTCCTGGTTTCCACAAGTATGTCTGATTTCACTTGTAATTCAGTATCTGTTCAGGCAAGAGTGCCCTTGGATTTCACTTGCAGGGTAGAGTGGAGGAGAGAAAGATATAGGTCTGGAGCAACTGGCTCCACCCAGGGCAGAAATTATTTTTGATATCTGAAGGTTAGACACCCTCACGTGCCCATCTTGAAATTTTTGGACACCATGCCTCCCCAAAGCATGTCTGTTTCTGAAGAATACTATGCTGAATACTGAACTATTCCATCAAATTATTTTCCCCTAACCTAAACCCCGGTGGTAGTCATTAAGAGCTCAGCTACTAACCAAAAAGACCAGAAGTTTGAATCTACCAGCCTCTCCTTGGAAACCCTATGAGGCAGTTCTACTCTGTAGGAATCGACTCGACAACAATGGGTTTGGTTTTGGTAACCTAAGTGGCAATGCTGTATAAGCTTTGAAATATTTCCTTGAAGTTCTCAGATCTTACTATTTAAAAATAATCCCCAGACTTCCTTCCCTCGATACTCACTGAGTTTGCATTTACAGGGCTCTCCTGCCATAAACACCTTCATAAATAATGTCAGACATGTGCTGTTACATTTAAATCTTAAGCATTCTGATCACCATTGCCCCAGCTGTCTTTATCAGAGATTTGGGAAAGAGCTGTGAGTGATCTTGGGCAATCATTTGACTTCTCTGAGCTGATTCATCCTTTTCTCATCCATTGCACTGAACCCTTCAGGAGGCACACAAGAGGTGTTCAACAAAGGGGTGTTGAATGAATGAATGAGCCTCAGTTTACTCATTGGTGAAGGGAAGAGGTTGGACTGTCTTATTCTAAGGTCCCATTCAGCTCAGACAATTGATGAGTCTTTAAATCTATATATATCATCATAGCTGCTCAGGGTAATGTGTCATATGTTCTTTGAAAAAGTTATACATGACAATGCATTATAAATTATTTTCTACCTCAAAGAACACTGACATGCACATACATTTAATGTCACAGAATGAAAACACATTCATTATACACAGAATTGGCTTCAGGATAAAAGTTTCCTTTTGAAAAGTATACTGATATTTTCAGAAAATTCTTTTTAAAAATAATGAAAAGATAATCAATTTCTTTATCTTCAAGTGACCAAAGTTTAACTCAATTCCTCTGTCATTCATGAAAAATGTCTAGGCCATTTCATCCAAGGTGGGTTGATTGGTGTCTTGGACTGTTATTTACAAGCTTCCAGTTAGAAGCTTGTTCTGATTTGAGATGTTTATACTTAATGTTGGACGAGCTACATAACTTTGGAGGCAGACCAATATGAGCTTGAATTATGTTTCTGGATCTGCTCCTTACCAACTCTGAGCTCTTAACTGTTCTCAGACTCAATTTTTCCATCTGTATAATATACAATAAATATACTAGTTCACTTTTGTTTTCAGACTTTTTGGACATTCTGGTGTATTTATTGTATCTTTTTTAGTCTAACTATTAAACTCATTGTTTTAAATTTAGTGTATATTATTTGAAAATGTAACTAACATGCTGTTTTCAAATAAATTCATTTTATGGTTTCCAACTTTCTGGGTACCCTGTAGATGCAATGGAGTTTCCATTTATGGAAGTGAAATGCATGTTAGTGGGAAATAAAATCTTATCCTGAAATAGAGGACACAAACTCCAGGAAATGACCTGGAAACACTCTCAGGAACTATAAGGTGTTTAATTTTCCCAAACTAGAAAATAGGCTACTGAGTATGAAATGCAGAGTACCAATGAGAAACAGGAGTCATAATGGTTAGTGTGGAAGGAAGATGTCTATAGAGAGGCTGAGGGCTCAAAATTGCTGTCCATCATGGCCAGGTTGATAAGCTCTAGATGTGGCAAGAAGGGAGGAGCCCTTGACCTACTGAATGCCTCTTGGGCCTGTCACATTAGTGCTGCTTTTCTATCTATGTCAGTGTGGAAATTCTCATGATGCACTGTGATAAACTGGGTATTCTGGACATAAGACTGTGTCTCCAATATCCCTAACCAGTGTCACTTTCATCATCAAGTCTCTAGTTACCAGCTCATGGTTCATTTTTCTTCTGCTGGGATTGACTTATTATGAGGAAACAGCATGGAAACAGATGCTCAACTTGTCCATTTCCTACCTGTTTACATGGGTCAGTTCTAGGTAACTCAACTCTTCCAAATTAGACTGCAGGAAGAGATCTTAAATTTGATGTAGTCCAACCTTCTCCTTTTACAATTGGGGAAACTGAGACACAGAACAACGTGTAACTTTTACAGGAAGAGCACAATTGGCTAATGGTAACTGAATAAGAATTCATTCTTCCTGACCCTAAGTCCAGTACTTTGTGCCTATCCTATGCAGAATGTACCTCAGCAAAGAAGAATGATTTAAATACTCATCCATATTTCTAAAGGAAATGTGTCTTGTAGCAACAGCTTTGGAAGAGGTCCCTCTGTGGATGGGCCTAGTGCTGAATGGCTGATTCCCGGAAGTTCCAAGGAGAGGTCCAATGCCATGAAAACAACAAAGAGACACTGTATAGTGATAGCCCAGCTGCACCAGGCTTTGGCAGAGACTCAAGAAGCTAGTCTGAGTCAGAGCTGCATCATTAGGGCGGGTAGGCAAGGCCATTGTAGCTAAGATTTATCTTAATGAAACCTTCTGGGGGAGTGCCTTGTGCTATTTCTTGTGGTCTGTTTCTGTTTTTGGCTTATGCAACCACACAGACTATGCTAAACCCTTTGCTGTGATGTAGTCAGGTAGCTACACATCCAGAAATTCTTCTTTACAAAAAAGAATATGAAACCAGAAGCTTAGCATTTCCAGGCAGAAGACTGGCTATCTTTTAAAATTCCCTTTATACTACTTTTCCTTGACTGTGGCGGTCTGAGTTTTGTAGCCAATAACCCCTTCTCTTGGTGTATATGTAATTCTAATTGTTATGCCTCAAAGATCTTTTAAGGATCAGCACTATGTACGGATGAGAAAAAGTCAAATTCTGCACTAATTGATATGGTATCCACAAGCTGAATATGGCTATTTAAATTTAAACCAATTAAAATTAAGTAGAATTAAAAATTCAGTTCCTCAATCACATGAGCCACATTTCAAGTATGCAATAGTCACATGTAGCTAGTGTCTTCCATATTGGACAGTGTAAATATGAAACAATTTTATCATCACAGAAAGTTCTGTTGGGCAGTGCTGACCAATTTGGTAAAGATTAAATAAATGGGGTTGGGCCATTTACTAGATTAGATAAACTGAATGACCCTCTTGATTGAAACAATGAAGATGTTGAATGGAGTATTTTCTAAAAAATTGTTTATGTGCTTCATTAAACCAGCATAAAAAAAAAAAAAAAAATCCACAACCTCCAAACTGAAGTGAAAGTAGGAACACTGCGAGGTAGGTGAGTGCCACAGCTGGAGCTACCTTGGAGTTTCTGAGAAATTTGGAGAACTTGAGCTTCTGATTTGGCTTTATGGGATACAAGGCACAAGAGGTAAATGTTAGAGCCCAAACAAAGTGGGAGAATATTAGGTGATTTCCTCATAATCCTAGAATCCTTAAGAGCTATGCCTTCAAAAGTAATGTGAACTAGAAAGAAACCTTACCTGACAAAGCGGACATTAGAAACAAAAAACAAAACAAAAACTTGCTTTTTTAAATCTTGTTACTGGATGGAGGAAAAAAAAAATTCTTCTAAAAATGCGCAATTATAAGCCAGCTCTTACATGGATTTTAGTCCAAATTCACACTGCCTCTGTGGTAAGGAAATTTTAATCAAATAATTTAATGTAAAGTGGTACCAATTTAGTGATACCCAGAGGCACTTAGCAAATGAAAATGCATACCCTTTCTGTAAAACCCCTAAATCAAACTCACATTAAAAAATTCCCAGAGATAAAATTTCCATAAAAATGAGCAGCTCTCAGTAAAAAATCACAAAGCACATTCCAAGAATAAATAGTAGATGTCATTAATGGAAATCAACAGATAGCAGGAAAATGATTAGATACAGAATATAAAATAACTATATGGCAATTAATTTGAAAACTTAGCTGAAATGGATAAATTCCTAGAAAACGTAAGTTAATGCAAAATGACCCAAGATCAAACGGAAAATCTGGATATTCCTATAGCCACCTGTCTTAGTTATCTAGTGCTGCTATAACAGAAATACCACAAGTGGATGACTTAAACAAACAGAAATTTATTCTCTCACAGTCTAGGAAGCTATTTAATGATGATATGTTGAAAGCATTTCCTGTAGGATTAAGAACAAGAAAAAGATGCCAGCTATTATCACTTCTTTTCAAGACTGTAGGTCTTAGATGGCTCAGTAGGATAATATAAATACATAGAATGTATAAATATCTGAAAGGATGAAACAAATTGTCATTAGTCATAGAAGACATGATTGTCTATATTAAACACCTACATAAAATTTCAATTACATATTGGAAATTATAAGAGAATATAATGTGTCTGGATACAAATAAAAAAAAATTAATTTAATTTCCATAAACCAGCAGCAATCAATTAGATGGAGCAGTTTTTAGAAAACACTATTTAGAAAGAAACATGAAGATAAAAAGTACTTAGGAATTAATCTAATAAAAGATATACAATACCTTTGTGAAAAAAATTTAAAAAATATATTGAAGAATATTTTTTAAAAAGCCTAAATAAAATGAAGAAATGTGCAATATTCTTAAATAGAAAGTTTGCATTCCATATAGCAAAGATATAAATTCTCACCAAATTGAACTATAGATTTAATGCAGTTACAGACAAAACCCTAAAAGAGTTTTCAGGCATGCAACTTGAGAAAATAATTCTAAAATTATATGTTAGCATAAAAAGTCAAAAATAACCAAAACACTCCTGAAGAACAAAGTGCAAGAACTTTCCGTACTGTCTTAGTGCGGACAAAAAGTGGGTGGCTTTACAGAACAGGAATTTATTGTTTGACACATTTGGAGGTTAGACGTCCAAATAAGGACATCAACTCCAGGAGAAGGCCCTTCCTTGTTAATAGCCCTGGGAGTTTTTTGGCATTCCAAAGTGTTCTTTAACATTTTTTGACATTCCTTTGCATTACTTGATCTTCCTTGGCATCTGCCTTTCTCCTATGTGTGTGTCTCTGTTCCTATTCTTCTCTTTTTATAAGACACTCTTTAAAAGTGATTAGGTATAGGACTTATCATTCTCTGGTATGACCTCATTAACATGACAAAAGGCAATATCTATTTTCAAACAGGGTCATATTTACAGGTACAAGTGCTAGGATTTCAACACATATTTTTGTTTTTGTTTTTACTGTACTTTAGATGAAGTTTTGCAGAACAAAGTAGTTTCTCATGAAACAGTAGTACACATATTGTTTTATGACATTGGTTAACAACCCCATGACATGTCAACACTCTCCCTTCTTGACGTTGAGTTCTCTATTACCAGCTTTCCGGTCCCCCTCCTGCCTTCTAGTCCTTGTTCCTGGGCTGTTGTGCCCCTTTAGTCTCATTTTGTTTTATGAGTCTGTCTAATCTTTGGCGGAAGGGTGAAGCTCGGGAGTGACTTAATTACTGAGCAAAAAGGTTCTCTGGGGGCCATACTCTCAGAGTTCCTCCAGTCTCTGTCAGGCCAGTAAGTCTGGTCTTTTTTTGTGAGTTTGAATTTTGTTCTACATTTTTATCCAGCTCTGTCTGGGACCCTCTATTGTGATCCCTGTCAGAGTAGTCAGTGGTTGTAGGTGGGCACCACCTAGTTGTACTGGACTCAGTCTGGTGGAGGCCATGGTTGATGTTGTCCATTAGTCCTTTGGACTAATCTTTCCCTTATGTCTTTGGTTTTCTTCATTCTCCCTTGCTCCCAAAGTGGTGAGACCAGTGGAGTATCTTAGATGGCTGCTCACAGGATTTTAAGACCCCAGACGCTACTCACCAAAGTAGAATGTAGAACATTTTCTTTATAAACCATGTTATGCCAATTGAGCTAGATGTTCCCCGAGACCACGGTTCCCATGGCCCTCAGCCCAGAAATTCAGTCCCTCAAGGAGTTTGGATGTGTCTGTGGAGCTTCCATGACCTTGCTTTGTACAAGTTATGCTGGCTTCCCCAGTATTGTCAACACATATTTTTGAAGACCACAATTCAGTCCAGATTTTTCTACCTTTTGACACCAAAAATTCATGTCCTTCCCATGTACAAAACATACTCACCCTAACACATCATTCCCAAAAGTCTTAACATATTCGAACATCAACTCTAAGTCCAAAAATTTCAACTTCTGAATCATTCAAATCAAATATGGTTGAGACTCTTAGTGTGTTCCTTCTGGAACAAAATTCTCCATATATGGATGTGTGAAACCTAAGATACAATTTATCTGCCTCCAAAGTACAATGGTAGAACAAGGATAATGTAGACCTTCTCATTGCAGAAGGGAGTAATTGGAGGAAAATAAGGGAACACACGTATCAGGAAAGTCTAAAACCCAGCAGGACAAATCTCATTAGCTCTCAAGGCTTGAAAATAATCCTCTGTTTTCCAGGGACCTCTAGGCAATGGCCCTGCCCCCTGGACTCTTGGCATTGGCCATGCTCCTTAGATTTTCTGTGGAGTCCCTTGGCCCTTAGCATCAGCCCCACTTTCCAGGCTCACTGGGACAAAGACCCTGTCCCCTTGTCCCTGGGGAGGACCTGTTCTACTGGCCCACTGACATAGCAGCCCCACCCCTTCAACTTTGGGTAATGGCTTCATTCTGGACCACTGGAATGGCAGTTGCACCCTCTGAAGCCAAGGTGGTGGTGACCCTACTCTTTGAAACCTTGATGGTAGTCCCACCCATTGCAAACTAGGGGTGATGACTCCATCCTTTGAAACCAAGGAATTGGCATCCCTGGCCCCATGCTCTTTATGACAGTCCTGCTGATCTCTGAACTGCTTCCAGAATTGTTCCTTCCTTTTCTTGGAAGACAACAGAAGTTTGCAACCAAGTAGCTCCATTGATCCATTTTTGATTGTAGAATTCTAGGAGGCAGACAACTTTCCTTCATTTGATCCTGTGTCTGTCCCTTTCAGTCTTAGCTAACAGGGTTTATAGCCACAACCTGGTCTCCTTTCCAGGGCACATTCTCTTAGTTTTTACAATAGAATTTTCCAGACCTACAAGGTCTGAGTCTTTTTGCACAGTTTATTTCTCAGTCTATCTCTTTGCTCTCATAGTTTAAGCAGCAAGGAGAAATCAGCCACCCCTTTAAGATCTTACTTAGAAATCTCCACAAATATCCAAGTCCATCACTTACAAGTTATACTTTCAATGAAACATTCAAACATAATTCAGACAAGTTCTTTGACAACAATTGAATGTTATTCAGACACATTCTTTGCCACTTCATAACAAGGATCTCCTTTCCTCCAATGTCCAATAACATGTTGATCATTTTCTTTTAATTCCTTACAAGAAGACATTTAATGCCCACATTTCTAGCAACATCCGGTCATGATGATAGTAACTTTTCTCACAGCTGTCAATTCTTTCTGAGTCCTTATCAGAATCACCCTATCCAATAGACTCATCAAGACAATTTAGACTCTTAAGAAAAATTCAGTGGTGAAAATTAATAAATAAGAAGTAAATGCATCAACATGGATGAACCTCACTTTCTTCTTTCTGTCCATCAGCCCATTTACCCATCCATCCATTCATCCAGCCAACTTAGCTCATCTTTCCTGAATTTTCCCTTATAGACCATGCATTTCCCTAGAAGTTTCCTTATAGTAGTTGCCATATACAATGTAAACAGATTTGCCAATTTTTTTCTTTCAAATCTGATTATTATTAACTCTTATGGTATGCTTTTGCTGAATTATTTTCATAGCTTATGTTGGGATTTTTGCCCTTGTGGTTTGTTTCTACCAAAATAAATTCTTACAATACACATTATTTTGTGACTTGCTTTTTCTCACTTATCATAAACAGTGTACAATGTTAGTATGAGTCTAATTAACTATTTTTAATATTTAATAATTAATATGATTAATATCCCTTTGTAGTTGAAGTTGAAGAAAATCAGAACACGTCTACAAGAGCCGAAGTATGACCTTGAGTATATACCACCTGAATTTAGAGACCGTCTCATGAATAGATTTGATGCATTGAACACTAATGACTGAAGACCAGATGAGTTGCGGGATACATCAAGGACATCATACATGAAGAAAGCAAGAGGTCATTAAAAGGACAGGAAAGAAAGAAAAGACCCAAATGGATGTCAGAAGAGACTCTGAAAGTTGCTTTTAAATACAGGGTAGCTAAAGTGAAAGGAAGAAATGATGAAGTAAAAGAGCTGAACAGAAGGTATCAAAGGGCGAACCAAGAAGACGAAGTGAAGTATTATAATGAAGTGTCCAAAGGCTTGGAGATAGAAAACCAAAAGGAAAGAATATGCTTGGCATTTCTTAAGCTGAAAGAACTGAAGAAAAAATTCATGACTCGAATTACAGTATTGAAAGATTCTATGGGGAAAATATTAAATGACACAGGAAGCATCAAAAGAAGACAGAAAGAATACAGAGAGTCACAGTACCAAAAAGAATTGGTTGACACTCAACCATTTTAGGAGGTAGCATATGATCAAGAATGGATGGTACTGAACGAAGAGGTCCAAGCTACCCTGACGGCAATGGCAAAAAACAAGGCTCCAGGAATTGGCGGAACACCAACTGAGATGTTTCAACAAAGGGATGCGCAGCTGGAAGCACTCACTCATCTATGCCAAGAAATTTAGAAGACAGCTACCTGGCCAACTGACAAGAAGAAGTCCATATTTGTGCCTAACCCAAAGAGAGGGAACTGTCAGAAATTCAAGCCAGATTCAGAAGAGGATGTGGAACCAGGGATATCATTGCTGATGTTAGGTGGATCCTGGCTGAAAGCAAAGAAGACCAGAAGGATGTTTACCTGTGTTTTATTGACTATGCAAGGCATTCTACTGTGTGAATCATAATAAATTATGGGTAACATTGGGAAGAATGGGAATTTCAGAATACTTAATTGTGCTCATGAGGAACCTGTACTTAGACCAAGAGGCAATCGTTCAAACAGAACAAGGGGATACTGTGTGTTTTAAAGTCAAGAAAGGTGTGTGTCAGAGTTGTATTCTTTCACTATACTTATTCAATCTGTATGCTGAGCAAATAATCCAAGAAGCTGGACTATATAAAGAAGAACAGGGCATCAGGACTGGAGGAAGACTCATTAACAACCTGAGTTATGCAGATGGCACAACCTTGCTTTCTGGAAGTGAGGAGGACTTGAAGCACTTACTGATGAAGATCATAACCACAGCCTTCAGTATGGATTACACCTCAACATAAAGAAAACAAAAATCCTCACAACTGGATCCATAAGCAACATCATGATAAATGGAGAAATATTCAAGGTGTAAAGGATTTCATTTTACTTGGATCCATAATCAATGCCCATGGAAGCAGCAGTCAAGAAATCAAACGACATATTTCATTGGGAATATCCACAGAAAAAGATCTTTTTAAAGTGTTAAAAAGCAAAGATGTCACTTTAAGTACCAAGGTGCGCCTGACCCAAGCCATGGTGTTTTCAATTGCCTCATATGCATGTGAAAGCCAGACAGTGAATAAGGAAGGCAAAAAAGAATTGATGCCTTTGAATTATGGTGTTGGCAAAGAATATTGAATATACCATGAACTCCAAAAGAATGAACAAATCTGTCTTGGAAGAAGTACAGCCAGAATGCTCATTAGGAGCAAGGATGGCTAGACTTCATCTCATATATTTTGGACATGTTATCAAGAGGGACCAGTCCCTGGAGAAGGACATCATCTTAGTCATCTAGTGCTGCTATAACAGAAGTACCACAAGTGGATGGCTTTAACAAAGAGAAATTTATTTTCTCACAGTCTAGTGGGCTACAAGTACAAATTCAGAGTGTCAGCTCCAGGGAAAGGCTTTCTCTCTCTGTGGGCTCTGGAGGAAGGTCCTTGTCGTCATCTTTCCCTGGAATAGGAGCTTCTCTGCGCAGGACCCTTGGGTCCAAAGGACGCGATTTGCTCCCGGTGCTTCTTTCTTGGTGGTTTGAGGTCTGCAATACCCTGCTTGCTTCCCTTTCATCTTTTGTAAGATAAAAGGTGGTGCAGGCCACACCCCAGGGAAACTCCCTTTACACTGGATCAGGGATGTGACCTTAGTGAGGGTGTTATACAATCCCACCCTAATCCTCTTTAACATAAAATTACAATCACAAAATGGAGGACAACCACACAATACTGGGAATCATGGCCCAGTCAAATTGATACACACATTTTTGGGGGGACATAATTCAATCCATGACAGACATCATGCTTGCTAAAGTAGAAGGTTATCAAAAAAGAGGCAGATCCTCAGTGAGATGGATTGACACAGTGGTTGCAACAATGGACTCAAGAATAACAATGATGTTGAGGATGGTGCAGGACCAGGCAATGTTTAGTTCTGTTGTACATAGGGTCGCTAAGAGCCGGAGTCAACTCCAAGGCACCTAACAACAACAACAATATCCCTTTTTTTTTTGGATTCACTACAATTTATTCAACCATTTGTCCATAAAGAGACAATTCATTTATTTTCAGTAACCATGTTCTAGGCTCTTAGAGCAGCAGAAGCCCAAAGAATTAATGAGCGTCCAGAGTGTGGAGCTAGGAAGACCCAAATTATCATATTGGATTTCAAGGGTTTGCACTCTGTGTGACACTCTCCACTCTATCAACTTTCTAAACAGTATAATTTCTACCCAGGACTACTATTTGCTTATCACTGGAAAAAAAAAACCTTCAGATAACAGCTTACCTTTTGTTCTAGAGAGAGGCACATGAGTTATACACAATGCAAGGTTGTATGTTCCTTCTTAAATGGACTTTCAACTACTTTTAACTCACTTTTACTCTCCGACCAAGTTACATCAATGACAGATCCCACAGATCTCTACCTTGCTTTTTAACACGAAACCCAATTGCTGACTCCTCAAACAGATTATTTTTAAGTACACACTTCTTAGAGCTTATCTGGATGAGAGATGATATGTAGTAATTTAATTTTGTTTCCTAAGCTAATTACATAAAGTTATATGCTGTCCTTTTTTTTTTTTTTAACATGAGTTCTTTCTACCACGCAGATAGAAGAACACATTCTTTATAAGTACATAGTTCTTCACTGTGAGACATAAATGTCACCAAATCAAAGCAATGAACAATGAACTTACTTGAAAAAAAATTCCTTAAGTCTATAATTAATTATTTTTAAATGTATAAATATGATAGATTAGCATAATGGCTTTTTCAGCAGTAAGACTAAAATAATGTCTTTTGAGTTACAGTTCTTTTTTTTTTTTTAAACACACCCCTGCTTTATCTTTCTCTGCTGATATTTCAGAAGTTTTGGTCACAATCTAGCGTTTGAAATATAGGTCATTAATTTTATAACTTGTCTTCTCTTACAAAAATAGTTAAATTAATTTAAAAAATTAAAGTATATTATTTTATCTTTATTATAGATTTTATTAATTTCATATCTCACCACTAGGACTTTCTCAACTGTGGTTTCTGCTCTTTTTATTTATTTTGATTGATTCCTCAAGTAGCATATTTGAGTCTTTCAATTTGTTTGATTTATTTTTCAGGAAGAGTAAAAAGATATTATATTTTCAGTGGTCTAACTTATTTTTTTTACTAAGACGTGATTAACATAAAATAAAATGCATGTGTTGTATGTTCAGATTGATGAGTTTTGACAATTGTATAATCTGTGCAACCACCACCCAAAATAATATGCAGAACATTTGCATCCACCTAGAAAGTTCCTTCACCTACCTTTCCAATCCATTCATCACCTTACCGTTCACTCCTTCTCTCATCAGTCATTATCCGATTTCTATTACCATAGATTAGTTTTCCCTGTATTTGGGTTCCATTTCAAATAAACGTAATCATGCAGCAAATATTTTTTTGTATCTAGCTTATTTTACTTAACATTACATTTTTGAGGCTTGACCATGTTACTGTGTGTATCAGTCGTTCATTATTTTTTATTGTTAAATAGTATTCCATTATATCAATATAGTACAATTTGTTTATCCAATTTTTTGATGATTGACATTTGGGATTTTTCTGGTTTTTCAATATTATAAACAAAGCTGGTGTAACTATTTCTGTGTAGCTCTTTTGATGGACATATGTTTTCATTTCTCCTGAGTAAGTACCCAGGAGTTAATTTGCTGGGTCATGTGGTTAAGTAAAATTTTATAAGAAACGACCGTAATGCGGTCTTCTATATTTACTTGCCAACCATGCCTCCTCCTGTGAGGTATTTTCCGAAATGTGCTATGCTAATTTTTTTACAGCAATATGTAAAAGAAAAAAAATGACACAGTGACTGTCACGGATTGAATTGTGTCCCCTAAAAATGTCTGTCAACTTGACTAGGCCATGATTCCCAGTATTATGTGATTGTCCACCATTTTGTCATCTGATGTGATTTTTCTGTGTGTTGTAAATCCTATCTCTATGATGTGGATGAAGTAGGACTAGCAGCAGTTATGTTAATGAGGCAGGACTCAATCGACAGGATTAGATTGTGTCTTAAGTCAATTTCTTTTGAGATATAAAAGAGAGAGGCAAACAGAGAGACAGGGAACCTCATACCACCAAGAAACAAGAGCCAAGAGAATAGCTGTCCTTTGGACCTTAGGTCCCTGCACTGAGAAGCTCCTCAACCAGGGAAGATTGATGACAAGGACCTTCCCCCATAGCCAACAGAAAGAGAAAGCCTTCCTTTGGAGCTGTCACCCTGAGCTCAGACTTCTAGCCTCCTAAACTGTGAGAGAATACATTTCTCTTTGTTAAAGCCATCCACTCATGGTATTTCTGTTATAGCAGTACTAGATAACTAAGACAGTGGCACTTATGAAAATACCTCACAGAGGCAAGATTGGCAAACAAACGTAGAAGGCAAGAGTTATTTTTGTAAAAATGAGGTGCTAAGGAGCTTCAAAAAGTGTTCCACTTTTACATTCCATCCAGCAATGCACAAAGGTTTCAGTTACTCTAGACACTTGCTGACACTTGATGTTGTCAGTCTTTTTCATTTTAGCCATTCTAAAACCCAAAAACACCAAACCCATTGGCATCAAGTCAATTCTGACTCAGCAATCCTACAGGACAGAGTAGAACTGCCCCGTAGGGTTTCCAAGGAGCAGCTGGTGGATTCTAACTGCTGATGTTTTTGTTAGCAGCTGAGCTCTCAGCAATTCTAGGGAGTGTAAATTCTCATTGTGGCTTTACATTGTCCTTATAACGAATAATACTAAATAGTTCTTCTTGTGCTTTTCAGCCTTTGTTCTATCTTCTGTGAAATATCTGTTCAAATCTTCTACTCAGTTTTTAAAAAAAATGAGTTCTTTTTTTCTTCTTTTTAAGTCAAGGTTATTAAAGTTTAATTTGCATACAATAAAGCACATTTTATTATATAATCTCACAAATTGTGACAAATATATATACTCAAACAAATACTGCTACAATCAAGATATAGAACATTTCCATCACTCCAAAAAGTATCTTCATATTCCTTTCCTGTCAGTGTCCTCCATCCTTGGCCCCAGGTAACCACTAATGTACTTTCTGTCACTACAGGTTAGCTTTAATTTTTCTAGAATTGTAAGTACGTGGAATCCCGTAGTATATATTATTTAATAAATATGTATTTTTTCTTTAATGGCTCATCTTTCTTGGTGTCCTAGCCCAAGATTGAAAACATTTTCTTCTAGAAATTTTGTAGTTCTGTATTTACATGGGAAACCCTGGTGGAGTAGTGGTTAAGTGCTACAGCTGCTAACCAAAAGGTTGGCAGTTTGAATCCACAGGAGCTCCTTGGAAACTCTACTGGGCAGTTCTACTCTGTCCAATAGGGTCACTATGAGTTGGAATTGACTTGATGCCAACCGGTTTGTTTATTTTTTTTTGGTTTATATTTACATGTAGGTCTATGATCCAGTTAATTGAAGTAATGGTCAAGATACATTTTTTTTCCCATGTGGATATTCAGTTATTTTGGAATCATTTGGTGAAAAGACCCTCCTTTTCCAGTTGGATTGCTTGATCTCTGTCATGGATTGAATTGTATCCCCCTAAAATATGTGTCAACTTGGTTAGGACACTTGTGGTATTTCTGTTATAGCAGCACTAGACAACTGAGACAGAAGTTGGTACTGGGAGTGGGGTAACTCTTCTAACAGATACCTAAAATGTGGAAGTGGTTTTGAAACTGTGAATGAATAGAAGACTTAGAAGGAAGTGAGGAGAACTGTTAACACTGGAGAAGGTGCAGATGGTGAGAAACACTGGTAGAGGACTGGCTGCATCAGAGGACTGGCAGCAACAGAACCAGGGGACCAGTGTGACATGGCACTGGAGTGGTCCCACAGTGTGAGAGAGCTGAGTACCTGTGCGCAAGAGGCTTTCTGGAGGAGCAGGGTGCCTCCAGGCACTTATTGGTGGAGGTGCAGAGCTTTGGAACACTTGCCCCAGCAGGGCAGATGCAGGTAGAGAGGCCCGAGGGGCCAAGAAGCCAAGGAACCAGGAAGCAGAAGGTAAAGAGACAAGGAGCACAGGAAACCAAGCTGCCTCAGTCTCATAAGGAATGGTCATGACCTCTGGGGTTTCAAATGGTGGAGCCATGGCCTCTGGTATTTTTAAGGGTGGAGTCACCACTCAGATTGACTAGGAGAATGGTGCCCCTAAAGCTGAGGGAGCAGAGTTGCCATCCCAGTGGGCTGGGAAGGTGGAGCTGAAGCCCAGGGTCCAAGGGGTCTCCACTCAGAATCCGGAGAGTGTGGCCAATAACTAGAGTCTGGAGGGCAAGGCCATTGTGTAAATGGTCTCAGAGAATAGATGATTATTTTCAAAACCTTGAGGGCTCATGTAATGTGTTCTGCTGACTTGCTTGGTGACTGTTATGCTTTCTTTGCCTCCAATTTCTCCCACTTGTAATGGAAGTGTCTAGCTTGTGCCTGCCTGTTTCACCATTGTACTTTGGAAGCAGATAACTTGTATTCTAGATTTCACAGATGAAGGGGAATTTTTGGATTTCGGACTTGGAGTTAAGACTTTTGCTATGGTATGAGGGGGTAAATATGTTTTACATGTGGCAAGGGCATGAATTTTTGGGGACCAAAGGGTGGTGTGTCATGGATTGAATTATGTCCCCCCAGAATAAGTGTTAACTTGGTTAGGACATGATTCCCAGTATTGTGTGGTTGCCCTATATTTCGTGATTGTAATTTTCCTATATTTTGTAAATCTTAATCTCTGCCTGTGGTTAATGAGGCAAGATTGCATTATATTGAAGAGGATTAGGGTGAGATTGTAACACCCTTACTAAGGTCACATCCCTGATCCAATGTAAAGGGAGTTTCCCTGGGGTTTGGCCTGTACCACCTTTTATCTTTCAAGAGACAAAAGGAAAGGGAAGCGAGCAGAGAGTTTGGGACCTCATATCACCAAGAAAGCAGCACCAGGAGCATAGTGCATACTTTGTACCCGAGGAGAGAAGAAGCAGAGATGCTCCTATACCACAGGAAGTCTGATGTAAGACGCAGTCTCGCCATCCTTACTTCTAAGGAGCATTCTGGTTGTACTTCTTCCAAGACATGGAAAAAGCATTGAACAAAATACATCACCACTTTATAAGAACATTCAACAAACTAAGAATAGAAAGAAAAAGAGTCTTCCTCCAGAACCAACAGAGAGAGAAAGCCTTCCCCTGGAGCTGACACCCTGAATTTGGACTGTGAGAAAATAAATTTCTCTTTGCTAAAGCCATCCCCTTGGGGTTATTTCCATTATAGCAGCACTAGATAACGAAGACAGTCCCTTTATTGATAATTAATTGATCATTTATGTATGAGTCTACTTACAGACTCCATTTGATTAATCTATATTTATCTTTATGCCAATACCACACTTTCTGGGCTTTCAAGTCTATCCCTTTGATCTATATGTCTATACATATGCCAATACCATACTAGCTTATTTACTCTAGTTTTAGCGTAAGTTTTGAAATAGAGAAGTGTGAATTCTTCAACTATGTTCTTTTTTCAAGATTGTTTTGGCTATTCTGAGCCTCTTACATTTCCATATGCAATTGAGGACTAGCTTGTCCATTTATACGAAAAGGAAGATGGAAGTTTGATAGGAATTACATGGAATCTATAGACCAATTTGGAAAATATTGTCATCCTAACAATATTAAGTCTTCCAACCTATGAACATAGGATGTCTTTCCATATATTAGATCTTCTTTAATTTCTTTCAACAATTGTAGTTTTCACTGTAGGGTTAATTTTATTACAAACAGTTTATTTTTTATGCTATTGTAAAAGGAATTGTGTTCTTAATTTCATTTTTGGATTGTTAATTGTTAGTGTTTAGAAATACAACTGATTTTTGCATATTGATCTTATAATTTTCAACTTGCTAAACTTGTTTATTAGCTCAAAAGTTTATTATTTTGGTGTGAATTCTTCATGGTTTTCTGCATATAAAACCCTGAATGTCATCTACCAATGATAGTTTTATTTCTTCCTTTCCAATGTGGATACCTTTTATTTCTTTTTCTTGCAGAATTGTTCTGATTAGAACCTCCAGTACCATGTTGAGTAGAAGTGATGAGAGTGGACATCCTTGTTGTTTTTGACTTTAGGGGAAATCTTTCTGTTAAGTATGATATTAAGTATGATTTGTGACTATGGGTTTTTCATAGCTGCCTTTTATCAGGTTGAAGAAGTTTCTTTTTCTTTCTAAGTTTGTTGAATGTTCTTATAAAGTGTTGATGTATTTTGTTCAATGCTTTTTTCCATGTCTTGGAAGAAGTACAACCAGAATGCTCCTTAGAAGTAAGGATGGCGAGACTATGTCTTACGTACTTTGGACTTGTTATCAGGAGGGATCAGTCTCTGGAGAAGAACGTCATGCTTGGTAAAGTACAGGGTCAGCAAAAAAAGAGGAAGCCCTTCAACGAGATGGATTGACACAGTGGCTGCAACAATGGGCTCAAGCCCAACAGTGATTGTGAGGATGGCGCAAGACCTGGCAGCGTTTTGTTCTGTAGTACATAGGGTGGCTATAAGTCAGAATATACTGGATGGCACCTAACAACAACAACACTGAGATTTTTTTTTTTCTTTCCAATAATATAATGTATTCCGCTGATTGCTTTTCATATGTTGAATCAACCTTCAATTACTGGAATAAATCCCACTTGGTCATGGTTTATAATCCTTTTTATAGGCTTCTGGATTAATTTTGCTGAAAAGTTTTGAATCTATATTCATAAGGGATATTGTCCTGTAGTCATATTTTCCTGTAGTCTTCTTTTTCGTTTGTCTGGTTTTGGTATTAAGATAACACTGGTCTCATAGAATGAGTTAAGGAAGTCTTTCCTCCTCTTCTATATTTTGGAAGAGTTTGAGAAGAATGGGTACCAATTTTTCTTTGTTTGGTAGAATTCTCCAGCGAAACCATCTGGTCCAGGACTTTCATTGTTGTTGGGAGATTTTTTTTTGTTTAATTTTTTTTTTTATTGTACTTCAG
>NW_004443978.1:17136293-17158146 GCF_000243295.1 Trichechus manatus latirostris
CAATGGTTAACGATCTCACAACACATCAACAATATCCTTACTCAACCTTGGGTTCCCTATCACCAGCTTCCTTGTCCCCTTCTGCTTTCTGGCCCTTGTCACTGGACTCCTGTACCTCGTTAGTCTCATTTGGTTTTACAGGGCTGTCCACTCTGTTGTTGGGAGATTTTTAACTACTCATTTAATTTCTTCAATTACTATGAATCTGTTGAGATTTTCTACTTCTTCCTGAGACAATTTAGAAAGTTATGTGTTTCTAGAAATTTGTCCATTTCTTCTAAGCTATCTAATTTACTTCTTTTCCCTCATAATTTTTATTTTCTTTATCTTTTCCCTCTAAAACTGTGAAATTTCTCATGTTTGTATACTACCTCGTTAAATTAATTTCTGCAGCCTTCAAACTGCTTTCTTGAACTTATTTTTTTCTAGCAATAATCTTTTTGATTTTCATGCTACCTTTTCCAATCTCAGAATATTCTGTTTATTATTTCAAAATTTAAAAAATTCAGTATCTTCTTTGATTTGAATTGAGAATGCCAGTAAGTATCATTAATTATTTTTAGAATATCTGGGTTACCTACTTTATAGGTCTCCCATTATTTTTATATTTTATGAAAACAGGGGAGAGGGAGATTGGTTCCTATGTTGAGGTCATCATTGTATTCAGATCATATTTAATCGATCTTTGTGTCTTTCTCTCTCTGTCACTCTATTTCTTTTCCTTAAACCTTGACCTTGCTTTCACTCCCTCACACACTTTGTTTCTACATTCCATTAGTGGACAAGTTATGTTAATTATACCAAGGTCACTATACTTTGGAATCAACTTGACAGCAATGGGTTTGGTTTTTTTGGTTTTCTGCAATAGCTTTGACTCTCACATCTCCATTTCCTCTGGAACTGTTCTATTCAGGGCTTTTATAACTCATCCATGGAAATTGTAATAGTTTCCTCGTTGTCCTACCTATCTCTTACTTTAGTTTTTCTGTTTCTACCACTCTAATTGATTCCACACTGTGCTTCCAGGCCCATTCTCTTAAGGCCAACTCTAGTCAAATAATTACTCAACTCAAATTCTTTCAGTGGTTTCCCAGTCACAAGCTTAGCCTGATAAGTGAAGGTTCTCTGTGATCTGACCCTTAATTAATTTCTAATTTTATCTCCCAATCTCTAATACCTGTGTTCCACACACCCTGCATTCCAGCTAAACCAACTATAGGTGGCTGTTCCCCAAACCTCCTAGCTGATTTTTTGCCTGTCTGCTTTTCTTCATGCTGCTTCTTCCCCCTCACATCCTTCCTTGACGTCTCTCATCTCCATATCCTGTCCACAGTCCAAGACTCAGTTCAAATTGTAACTTTCTATAACACCTACTCCTCCAAACATGAAACTGTACACCAGAATTCCTTTAGAACTTAGTTTTTGTATTTGTTTTAGGAGGTTTCACTTTCAGCTTTGTATTATACTTTATTTCCTATATGCCTTTAGGTCCTTCCTAGCAGCAAGTTGGTTTGAAGGTGAGAATAATTTATATCCCATTTCTTCCATTCACAGTGGGACTTCAAAACTCTCAACTGTAGGAACAAGTAAGTTGAGTGAGTTGTCATTGGGAATTGTGAATGCTGTTTATGATCAGTGGTGACCACTCCTTTTTAAGTGGATTTTATCTGAGTATGGGAAATGAAATACACCCTAACGTCTTCTTTGGTTTGTCCTGTACGTTATCTGATACATATGTTTGGCAAGAATATGTACTGAAGTTTAAGTTTGAGTTTTGTTTTCTCAATTTTTTATAATTCTCTCTGCCATACTCCACTCTAAATCATTGTAAGAAAGGACACAGCACTCTGGATCTTTGTGTTCTAGCCTCAGTGGATTATGTGCCATTGAGAAACAGTAGCTGTTGAAAGGAAACATTTCTTTATGTATTTTGAGAAAGGCTAAGCCAGAAGTTCTCAAACTTTTTGGTCTCAAGACCCCCTGACACTATTAAAAATAATTGAGGACCCCAAAGAGCTTTTGTTCACGTGGTTTTATTTATTGATGGCTTTGACTGTTTTGCAAATCTCTTTAATGTCAGGCTTCATAGGAGGCAGCTGGATTCTTGTGTCTGCTTCTGTATTCATTCTATTGTGATATCACATGCTATGTAGCCTCTGGAAAACTCCACCGTATATTCCTGATAAAACAAAACAAAAAGGCAAGTAAGGTCTTTGTAGTATCATATAAAGAGTTTTGACCTCAGGTCAGACCATCTGAGACTGTCTCAGGGACACTAGGGTTTCCTGGACCATACTATATCAACTGTTGGCTTATTTTGTTGAAGAGATTGGGTAGATGTCTGTCTTAGTACTGCTATATATACCTCTTTTTTCTTGGTGGTATGAGGTCCCCCAGTCCTGCTGCTTGATTCTCTCTTTTATATCTCAAAAGAGATTGGCTTAAAACACAAACTAATCTTGTAGATTGAGTCCCGCCTCATTAACATAACTGCTGCTAATCCCACCTCATCAACATCATAGAGATAGGATTTACAACACATAGGAAAATCACATCAGATGACAAAATGATGGACAATCACACAATCTGGGAACCATGGCCTAGCCAAGTTGATGAATATTTTTGGATGACACATTTCAATCGGTGACGATGTCCTTGGGTGAAGTGAATGTGATGCTGAAGGGAAAATGCCATTCAGAAAGATCAGCAAACTTCCCTTAACTGGGGAAGACACCTAAGGCCTCCAGAGGCCACAAAGGCTGCTTTGTTGGTATGGTTATGAGGTGCATCTAGGATGGCTGCACCCTGGGGTTATCAGCCTTGGTAAAATTTTCCAGGCCTGAAATCCCAGAGGCATCAGGTTTCAGGAACCAGGCTAGCTTGATCTGGTGGCATCCCACTATGGCCCAACATTGACTAGAGGGGCCTCCCCAAGTTTATTCTAAGATTCAGGTTCTCGATAAGCACACTACAGTCTCCTAGAGGGAGCTTGGAAAGTCATGAGGGCAGTTTTGGTTGTCTAAACAATTGTAGGAAAAAAAGGAGCCCTGGTGGCGTAGTAGTTAAGTACTCCGCTAAGTACCAGCTGCTCCACAGGAGAAAGATGTGACAGTCTGCTTCTGTAAAGGTTACAGACTTGGAAACCCTATGAGGCAGTTCTACTCTGTCCTACAGGGTCACTATGAGTTGGGACAGAATCGACCCGATGGCAGTTTTTTTTTTTTTTTTTTTTTAATAATTGGGAAGAGTGTGTGGTGCTGGTGGCATTGAGTGGGTGGAATCTTGGATGCTAGACGTCCTACGATACACAGGTCTGTGTGTCATAGATTTCCAATAGCCTCCAAACATTTATGAAGTTGAAAACTTGGTTATAATTTTCCAAGCTTAAAATCTAAATCTATATGATATAAACATAAACTTTTATTTGTCATAATTTTAATATACCCTGAATTGTCCAGAGATAAACCATCATGTAAATCAAGGGAAAAGTCTACTTCCCTTCGAACTTTATCCAGAGTGTTTTACCATTTTAGAAAATAACATCCCGAAGGCAACAGTGTTTGTGGTAATTGAAACTACACTACTACACACCTCGACCAATCTGCATTTGTACTTGTAGCATTATATGTATAGATGCAATCCTCAAATCATTTCATTACATCTCCTAAATACCCCTTGAGCATTTGTATATCTCTGTACATGTTATTTTATCATAAATTTATTTTATGTATCATTTGTATTAAAGTTTAGAAATTATATTGACGGTTTTAAAAATGTTACATCTAGGTAGGTTATGTTAAGACAGAGGTTCCCAGGCTGCGGAAAATTCCACTGCCTCAAGCCGCTTGCCTGACACGCCCTGTAGCTTTACATTAACATTCTGGTTCCCCTTTCCTTAATTACTGCCCAGAACTAGATGAAACTTGCTGAAACCAGTTTAGGTGCCTTATTGACATTCTGGGGAACCTTCCAACTCATTAAGTGCCCAATGCATGTTAACTTTCCCATGTCTGGGTGGAGTTTAACCACCATTTTCTGAACATGTGATGCATGAAGTTATGTGTAAACCCCATTGCACCTGCGTAGTATGATTAAGACTGTTGCTGATGTAACTTGTATGAACTTCTTGCTTGTAAACGCCATAAAAGTAATCTTCCCTCTCCCCCTCACTGAGCAGTCTTGGAGGCATCAATCCCAGCTGTTCCTTTCCTTGTGCAGTGAAATAAAGCTGCCTTTCTGACTCCCACCTCAGCCCCTTGTTTATTGGCTGTGATGGGGTGTGCCGAGCAGGACCTGGAGTTTCCGGTAACGATGTCATCTATGAATTTTATTTCAAGATTTGTAAGAGGAGCATCGTAAGATGTTTGTTATAAGAAAGGAGTAGTGAATCTGATGAGATGAGAATCTCGGAACCTTTATACGACCTTACGTAGGGGCAAGTATGACGTGGGTAAGAACACCAATAATGACTGCAGTAGACTTAACATTGGTTTACTAATGTTTTCCTTTAAAATATATTTTACCCATCACAAAAGTCTGAATGGTAGAGGTGTTTATTTATTTTGGACTTTTATTAATGGTGTTATCCAGACCTAGAAACTCAGTTCAACTCTGTCCTGGATGCTCGTTGTTTTGTCATCGCCAACAACCATCCCTATTTCCAATCCTAACTTGGCAGTTCTCACCAGTGGACCTGGCAGTTTGCAGCTCTAAATAATTAAGATGGGGTGGTTGGAGGATCTGCTGTAGTCTCCCAGAAGAAGATATCTATACTATACAGGGAGGTTTTGTTCATATGGATTTTCAATGGGCTCGTTTAAAACTAATTATTCAAAGAGTTTATCATGCCCACTTATCAGATACCATTTAGTATGGAAAACAGCAGAAGTGAAGTTGTATAACTATGGGCTTTGGGACCAGACAGACCTGTGTTTCTGACCCATTTACTAGCTGTAAGACCATGAGCAAGTTACTCACATGTTTTCTGAGCTCAACTTTTCCTTATTGATTATGGTCTTGTTGTGAATGAGATGAAATAAAGTGAGTACTCAATATTGCACACTGATCCACAAATCAAACTTTAATTTTTTCTTTAATAATTATCATCAATGCAAAATTTAAGATACGTTGAGAAGTACTTTCCATATCACCCTGAATTGGACCTTGAAACAACAAAGAGTTAAATGCTCACCTTCTAAAATGGAAACTAGTGGAACCAGGCCTTGCCTTGGGCTTACCAAGAGGGGACACACCATTTCTATTATCCTCATAGTCATCTCAGTGCTCCTACCCAGGCTATAAAAGAAGAATTGAGATAAGTGGGGGGATTCATAGAAAGTGTGGTTGTCAGCCTGGTGAAGCAAGTGTTCATGATAAAGATGCTTTCTTACCTCCAAAGGTAAATGATGGAATCTTAAGTGAATCATTCATAAAGACTAGGAGTGCCTGCAAAAAGGAGATGTCATTCCCAGAGGGACATCTCCTAAGGCATGCAGGCTGTGTCATCTCTCCAGAGTTTAATGAAAAAGGGCAGGAAAAGGAAGATGGCTGGGTAGAGAGCAAGAGTCATGATGGAGATGTTTGCAAAGTCTTTTACACAGCCTTTTATCCTGTGAAGCCACAATTAGAATGCAAAGAGTTTCCTATGAAGTCATCCAGAAAGAAGCCAGTTTTGAGTTATTTTGTCAATTCTCCAGTGAAGAAAGCTGCCTACAAGGCAAAAGCTGCCTACCAGTAACAAGTGTGTGGAGTTTTCCACCAGGAAAGGAAGCTAGGTGTAAAAATAGTGTGGCAGTGGTGTCTGACCTTTTCTAACTTCACAAGGGTGAAGGAGAATCAAGATCAACAGCTCAAGGCTGATTCTTATGAGGCGGAGGTCAGACATGCCTCCTCTCTCTGCCATTTTTACCAATTTGGACACCAACTGTCCCTCCCACGACACTCTTTACTTCTCTCCTAGGTTCGATAATTCTTTGCAACAGCCACACAGAACTCACAGACAATATTCATGATTATGGGGTTTATTAGGAAAATAACAGGTTACAGTTCAGGTTCAGGAATGCTCAGGACACAGTTCTTCCATCAGGACAGTACCTTCTCAGCTTTGCCTTCAGGCACGCCTCTCCGGCCCTCGGCCTCTGCCCTACTCAGGCAAGAGTTATGAAGCTCTTTTAGTGCTGCCGATAAATACTCAGAGGCATCCCACTTGGCCAGTAAGCCTTGGCCTGAAGGCGCTCAGTTCTAGCTCCCTGGGTTGGCAAACCTAGCTCCACCAAGTGCCCAGAGGCATCCTACTCTGCCAACAAGCCTCCTGCTCAAAGACACTCAGCTTTCTCACGCCATGGGCTGGGAATCTCACCACGTCATCGCCTGCTGGTCTCTCTTGCCACTGTTTCTCTGCCACCACTTCTCACTGTTTTTAGTGTTACAGCTCTCTCTCTCAGTCTCCTGGTTCCAGGAGCTTCCCAGCACAGGGATCCCAGGTCCAAAGGACATACTCCACTCTTGGCTCCTCTTCCTTGGTGGTATCCTCTCTTTCCAACCCTGGGATGGGTTATTTTAAGCCTAGTGGGATGGCAAAAATAACCAATCCCTTTGGTGGGCTACAATTACCTTATTTGCACAGCCCCACCCAATCACTAGGGTGGAAGTTACAAGATCATGGCGAGAAAAGCCACACAAAAGTGATCTATCACACCACATTAGAGACGGTGGAAAGAGGTTGAGTTGGAGCCATTACATCAGCAAATTGTGTAGTAGCAAGACCCTATGAGGCTCTCAAAAGGTTTCCCATACACCAGTGGCATCACTGGGGGGTGCGGGGGTTGCGGACTACACTGGGTGACACTGTCAGAGGAGGTAACACCAAAATGACTGTCTATAAAATTTTCGTGCAGTGTTTCAGCAGAAATTTATTACTTTTTATAAAAATATCCCTGTAGTTAGTTGTAAAAACAAAACAAAAAATTTTTTGTAAGCCCAGCTTAAAAAAACCAAACCCAACCCACTGCCATAGAGTTGATTCTGACTCATAATGACCCCATAGGGGTTTCAAAGGCTGTAATCTTTACAGAAGCAGACTGCCACATCTTTCTGCCATGGAGCCGCTGGTGGTTTTGAACTGCTGACTTTTTGATTAGCAGTGGAGCATTTAACCACTGTGTCACCAGGGCTCCATAATTAGACCTACAAGGCTAAAACTCTATGCTGGTTTACTTTTTGAACCTTCTAATGGGCTCCGGTTAGAGCTGTCATTATTACCCAATTAGAATGACTCTGCGAATCATGTGGTTTTGTTTGTACACTCTACAAGCATGCGCTGTTTTCTTCGTTGCTGCCTTTGTTTTCATAGTCACTGATTTTGTCAAATTTTCTGCTGTTTTAGCTACAATACTGTGATAATTAACATGAGGAGCGACACCTTGAGTTATGGCCCTGTGTAACACCAACCATAGTGATGCCACTGCCATACATAGCCCGTGAGAGTTAACTTTTGAAAGCCTGTTTGTCTCCCATGGGGTGCATTAGCGGCCAGTTCATGATAGCTCAAGAAGCAGCAGCAATTTCAGAGAGAGGATAGCAAGCTTGCCCAGTAAAGTAAAATGCCTTTACCACTTTCCCTGATCCCCTTTCCTCACCCAGCTTCAGTGGAGCTGGAGGCTAGGAGAAAGAGGGATTCTAGCGATGGTATGTGTCTTCCTACCTCACCAACTCCGAGGTACTGGTGAAGGAAAAAGAAGGAAAGAGCAGACCACATTTTCATCCATTCTGAAGGTCAAGCCTTTGCTCAAAGGGGGGAGATTAGATTGAAATAGAAAATTAGATTAAAGTTTTAAATTGTTGAAGTTAGGGGATCTGCCCAACACGTCCCTCTGGGAGATCTAGCAGAGCTTCATGGAAAGTAATAATGTAAGAAATAGATTACCATTTGTTTTTAACTCACAATTTTGACACTTTCTCAACCAACCAAAAATAGATTTAAAAATAATCAAAATTTTACACAAATTAACTTGCAAGTAGCTGATTAAAAAAAAAATTGTCAACAAGTCGATTCTGGCTCCTGGCTACTCCATATGTGCCAGAGCGGAGCTGTGCTCCATAGAGTTTGCAATGGCTGCTTTTTTTGGAAGTAGATCACCAGGCCTTTCTTCTGAGGTTCTCCTGAGTGGACTCAAATCTCTAACCTTTTGGTTAGAAGCCAAGTGGTTTGCAGTTTGTACCACCCCAGGGAGTCAGTAAAAATAAATAAATAAACCAGTTGTCATTGAGTTGGCTTCCAACTCATAGCGACTCTATAGGATGGAAGAGAACTACTCTATAGGGTTTCCAAGGAGTGACTGGTAGATTCAAACTCCTGACTTTTTTTTTTTGTTGTTGTTGTTAGCAGCCATAGTTCTTAACCACTGTGCCACCAGTCAATAGAGTCAATAGAGCTACACAAAACTTAAGAGGATATTAAAAAGTAAGTCCCCACTTTGATAAGTTACCTGCACAGAATATTTTTTTTTATGTTGATTTACCAAGAATAGTGTGTTATCATATGTATTTTTGTCAGGTCTTGTGGTTTTCAATCAGTCTTTATCCTGTGAAGTAGATTCTGCTAGTTGCCATGACAAGGGAACCTGTTTTTGTTCAAGTATGGGGTAGCAATGTGCCCCAGGGGTTGGATCTAACCATCTGGGCCAATCATAGCATCCCCCTGTCTCTTGCTAGCGACTGTTCCAGGGACAGGTAAGGGATAGATTCTTGGCCAGTGAGTCGTAAGCATATGTCCGCAGGGGAGCGTCTGGAAAAGGTTCTGTGCCCTCATGAAAATCCAGAGAAGAGGAAAGCCGTTCTTGCCTTTGTACTGTGTGGCAAGAACATGATCCTTGTAGTGTGATTCCTGTAGGCATCTTGTACCCACAAGAGAAGATCCTCCTGAAGCACTGAGTAGGGCAACTGAAGGGGGGGAAGATATATTTTTCCCATTTATTTTACTTTTTTCAATGTTTTTCATGTGTACAATTTAGTGACATCAATTACAATAGTCATGTTGTGCAACCATCACCAATATCCATTGCCAAATTTCCATCGCCATAAACAGAAACTCAATGCTTCCTAAACATTGACTTCCCTGGGGAAAAGCAGTTTTAACCCTGAGGACATGGCAGAGCTGGAGCACCCGTCACCCAGACCTTGTAGGATGTAGGTGAACAACACTCTTTCTGGCAGGTCACAGACATCAGGTTTCTGTCCTTGCGCTAGGAGGCTCCAGTGGACATTCTTGACCTGAGAGAGGAAAGTGCCCATCCTGGCTTGGGGATTCAGCGGAAGAAAAGGCAGCTCATCCTATGACTCTGTGGAAACAGCTTTTAGCAAATCCCTTTGGAAATTACCAGAGATCAAGTTAATTAATCGATATTTATTAGATGGAGTCCTGGGTGGTGCAAAGGGTTAATGCGCTCAGCTGCTAACCAAAATGTTGGAAGTTCAAGTCCACCTAGAGGCACCTTGGAAGAAAGCGCCAGTGATCTCCTTCTGAAAAATCAGCCACTGAAAACCCTACTCTGTCCTAGTAGCACGATACTACTCTGACACACACGGGGTTGCTGTGAGTTGGGAATCAGCTCAATGGAAACTGGTTTTTATTTATCAGATGCCAACAGTCTGAAAGATTATTCATTTCCTCAGAGCAGTATAGATGTGGCGTCTCATTCCATGAATAGCTTCCATGGTAAGTTACTGCTGTGGTCTCTGTACTTAGTCCTAAGGATTTTGAGGATCTCAAAATTCCTTCAGTCACTCAAAGAAAAACAAAAAAGAGGAAGAAGAAAGAAAAAGAAAAAAAAAAACAAAACAGTCCTTCCCAGGTGGCTGAAAATTACAGGATGACTAAGCTTAGAGTGACATCTTGTGGCTCAGTGTGAAATAGGAGTGTCACTAAGAAATTATTCCCGCAGACTGGCAAACAGAAAGAGTTCGTGGCCTGTTAACAGGTAAGAAATAAAGACTGTTTTACTTTTTCAGATTATATGATGATCTTATTTAATTGTCTTTTAAATGGTATTTATGAGAAAAATATTATTTAACTATAACGATTGTTTATTTAAAAGTATTTTTGTCTAATGCAAATGGCCACAACCTGTCTGCAGGTTTTTTTTTCACTGTGGTGGCTTGTGTGTTGCTATGATGTTGGAAGCTCTGCCACCTGTATTTCAAATACCAGCAGGGTCACCAATGGTGCACAGGTTTCAGAGGAGCTTCCAGACTATGGCAGATTGGGAAGAGAGGCCTGGCAATCTACTTCTGAAAATTAGCAAATGAAAACCCTATGGAAAACAACAGAATATTGTCCGATACAGTGCTGAAAGATGATCCTCCTAGATTGGAAGCCACTCAAGATATACAGTGGCCACAACAATGGACTTTAGTATACCAATGATCATGAAGATGGTACAGGACCAGCCAGTACTTTGTTGTGTTTTATATAAGGTCGCCATGAGCAGGAGCTGACTTGGCAGCAACTAACGACACTACCAATGGAATAGGTAAAAGTTATCCAAAAATATGACTAATTCTGCTTCCAATGGATTTCCAGTATATGAGAGGCCCCTTTCTCTTTAATGTCCAGTGGTCTGTAATCTGAGATTCCCGTGGGTGTCAGCAGGAGTTTCTGAGAATGCCAGGGTGTTCTGGAATGCTCCACTGGCTCATTTGTGCCCCTTGTCACTGCCTGCAGGTCTGTGATCCCTTTTCTATGCTGTAGTTATTTTCTCTTGTCTATTTTTCCAGAGAATGTGGGTGAAGATTATTCCTCCAAACACACACATTAAAAAAAAAAGGCGTTAATTAAACAGATTACTGATACTTGGGGAATAACATAAAGGAATTACAATATAAACTTAAAGATACAAACCTAGTTTTTACTTGCTTAAGATTTATCAACTGCCTCTTCCCTCTGATGCCTCTACTGGCCATGGCACCTAGTATTGCCATGTTGCTGCGGTCTGTGTTTTTGCCCAGAAAAGGATCCAGTTTTCAATGTCCTCCAGAGGGAAAGATCCTCAACTCCTGCCTCTGGTTGCTGTCTGAGGAAGCAAAGCACCCATCTACATTAAATTAACCTCAGTAGTGATATACCCACCCTCAGTGATGCTGGTCACATTTTTGAATGCGATACTTACCATCCATTATGAAGCGTTTGAATTTACATTTCTTCACCAACGTTCAGAGTTTCCCAAAGAAGAGTGAGCTCTGGTTTGATTTACGTCTCACTACAATAGAGACTCAAAAGATAGTTCTCAAAACTGAGTGAGTCTATCTCAAATCCCCAGTTTCAGCTTTTACCTTCAGAGCTACGTGAAAAATGTGTTTTAAATAGGATTTTTTTTTTAATTTCACTGTTTGTTATCTAGTGCTGCTATAACAGAAATACCACAAGTGGATGGCTTTAACAAACAGAAGTTTATTCTCTCACAGTTTAGGAGGCTAGAAGTTCAAATTCAGAGTGCCAGTCAGAGGGAAAGACTTTCTGTCTCTATTGGTTCTAGGGGGAGATCCTTATCATCAATCTTCCCCTGGTCTAGGAGCTTCTCAGAGCAGGGATCCTGGGTCCAAAGGATGTGCTCTGCTCCTGGCTCTTCTTTGTTGATGGTAGGAGGTCCCTCTTCTGCTTGTTTCTTTCTTTTATATCTCAAAATAGATTCAAGATATAACCTAATCCTGTTGATTAGGCCCCCAAATGAAACTTTGCTTCTCTAGAGAACCCAAACTAAGACATTTGGTAATAAGAGTGGTTCTAGAGAACCAAAATTGTAAGGACGAGTTTTCTAAATTGGTTCTGAAGTCTGACTAGTCTTAAAGGCACTGAGTGCTCTGCCTCCAGCGATAAAGAAGGCACTGGTAATTCATGGCATGATGTGGCAATATTAATACACAAAATATCACCAGAAAAATATCAAGTGTTGATGAGCAGTGAGGCTCTGGGTCATTGCATGTTTGATACTTTTCTATAATTTTGTCAGAATGAGAAGTATAGGGAAGCTGGCTGGTTGATCCTACTTTCACTAGAAGAAGTGGTGAAAGAAAGGGATGAGCTCAGGGCTTCAGAGTCACAGCTCAAGCCTACATAAAAGATCTCGAAGTTGCCACTTGTACCCTCAAAGAAAGCCTTATTTCTTTTAGTAACAGAACTGATATTGCCAAAAACCAAACCAGAGTCTTAAGTAAGAGTGGATGAATTACAATGCAAATTGAATTCACTTCAAATGGTGTCTGAAGTTAAAGTGAGGGCATTCATTGGGAAGAAATGGGGTCTTGAAACTTGGAATGGGGACATATGGGCAGATAATTAAGAAGGTGGGTACACTGAGCCCCTAAATGGTCAAATCACTCCTGCCAACAGAACCAGCCCTCTTACTCCCACCTGAAGAGAGAACTTCATCTTTGTTTGCTAATCCACCCTCCCCAGTAAAACCATTATCCCCTCCACCCCCATCTGATGAGATATACTCAGCTGTGCCTGTAGAGTCTTCGAGACATCACCTGGGGTGGCTCTTTGCACATTGCCTGAGGTAGATGCCTTACCAAACATTGCTGAATGTTCCCAGGACCCACCCTTACAAAACATTTTTGCTTCTAGACATGTAA
The DNA here is from genome assembly GCF_000243295.1 of Trichechus manatus latirostris. Classification (NCBI taxonomy): domain Eukaryota; kingdom Metazoa; phylum Chordata; class Mammalia; order Sirenia; family Trichechidae; genus Trichechus; species Trichechus manatus. The sequence goes on from NW_004443978.1 coordinate 17,148,924, forward strand.
ATAGACTTAAGTCTCAGCAAGCCCCAAAAGGTGCAGTACAAACTGATCCAGGAGAAGGTATGCTATATTCAAAAAGAACTGCTTGACTTTTCTAGTATGTACAAGCAGAAATCTGGGGAATATGTTTGAGAATTGCTATTAAGGGTATGGAATAATAGTGCAAGGAATATAAAGTTGGATCAGTCTGAGTTTATTGATATGGTCTCATTAAACACAGATTCTTCGTTCAATGTTTCAGCTCGAGAGATTAGGAAAGGATCTAATAGTTTATGTGGTTGGTGTGCTGAAGCATGGATTATGTGATGTCCTACACTAAATCAAATTGAAGTACCAGATCTGCCTTGGTATAACTTAGAAGAAGGTATCCAAAGGCTTAGGGAAATCCACAATGTTAGAGTGGATTTATTGGGTTAGACCCACAGACCCCCCTCATGGAGTGCCCAGAGGACAAACCTTTTACCACAACTATGAGGAACAAATTTGTGAAGGAAGCCCCAGCATCCTTGAAGCCTGCTGCAATTACTATGTTATTTAAGTCAGATTTAACAGTTGTAATTGCCCTAACTGAATTAGTACACCTAACTACAATGGGGCTGATTGGACCCTCCGTGGTAGGGGTCAAGTGGTGGCACTCAATAGACAAAGACAAGGTGGGCGTGGTCAAGTAGTGGACAGTGGAGTCAAAGCAGTAGTCAGAATATTCTGACTTGCATGGATTTATGCGGTTGGCTACTTAGTCATGGTGTCCCTAGGAGTGAAATAGATAGGAAATTTACTAAATATTTACTTGATCTGTACAAGTGGAAGAATTCTAGGCCAAGTGAGCAGCATTCTAACTCAAATCACTAGAATAGAGAGTCATGACCCCTAAATCAGTTCCCAGACTTGAGCCGGTTTACAGACCCACAACCCCTTGAATGAGGTGAGGCTGGGTTCCTTTGAGGGAGGACCGCATGACATTGCCAAAAATTTGTGTTGTGAATCTTTCTCCCAACCTTCCCCAAGGGAATCCATAGCCTTTTACGATAATGACTGACTGTTCATTGGGGAAAAGGAAATAATCAGATTTTCAGGGATTACTGTATACTGTTTCTGAACTGACTCTAATTCCAGAAGACCTAAAATGTCACTTGACCCACCAGTCAAAGTGGGGCATATGGAGGTTGGGTTATTAATGGAGTCTTAGCTCAGGTTCATCTCACAAAGGGTCCAGTGGGTCCCCGAATCCATCCTGTAGTGATTTACCCAGATTAGAATGCATAATTGGAATAGATATGTTCAGCAACCTGCAGAACCCCTGCATTGGAATCATGACAAGCAAAGTAAGGGCTATTATGGTAGGAAAAGCTAAGTGGAAGTCATTAGAACTGCCCTTACTTAGGAAAATAGTAAACAAAAAACAATACTGCGTTCCTGGAGGGATTGCAGAAATCAGTGGAACTATAAATAACCTGAAAGATGCAGGGGTGGTTATTCCCACTACATCCCTATTCAACTTTCCCATTTGGCCTGCTCAGAAAACAGATGGATCTTGGAGAATGACAATGGATTATCATAAAATTAATCAGGTGGTGACTCCAATTGCAGCTGCTGTTATAGATGTGGTTTCATTGCTTGAGCAACATTAATACATCTTCTGGTACCTGATATTCAAATATTGAGTTGGCCAATGCCTTTTTCTCAATTCTGGTTTCAAAAAAACATCAGAAGCAGTTTGCCTTCATCTGGCAAGGTCAGCAATACACCTTCACTATCCTACCTCAGAGGTATATCAACTCACCAGCCCTATGTAGTAATTTAGTCCACACAGATATTGATTGCCTTTCCCTTCCACAAGACATCACACTGGTCCATTACATTGATGACTTTATGTTGACAGGACCTAGTAAGGAAGAAATGTCAATGACTCTGGACTTATTGGTAAAACATTTGCATGTTAGAGGGTGGTAACTTAAGCTCACCAAAATTGAAGCACCTCCCACCTCAGTGACATTTCTAGGAATACAGTTGTTTGGGGAATGTTAAAATATTCCTTCTAAAGTGAAGGATAAGTTGTTATATCTGGCCCCTCCTACAACCGAAAAGAAGGCATAAAGCCTGGTGAGCCTGTTTGGATTTGGGTGTCCTACTCTGGCCTATTTATCAGGTTACTTGAAAATCTCCTAGTTTTAATTGGAGTCCAGAATAAGAGAAGGCTCTGCAAAAGGTTCAGATTGCCATGCAAGCTGATCTACCACTTGGGCCATATGATCCAGCTGAAACAATGGTGCTTCAAGTGTCAGTGACAGATACAGATGCTGTTTGGAGTCTTTCGCAGGCCCCTATTGGTGAATCCTTAGGATTCTGGAGTAAAGCCCTGCCATCCTCTGCAGATAACTACTCTTCTTTTGAAAAACAACTTTTGGCTTGTTACTGGGCTTTAGTAGAGAATGAATGCTTAACTATGGGCCACTAAGTCACCATGCAGCCTGAGTGTCCATCATGAACTGGGTGTTGTCTGACCCACAGAGGAATAAAGTCAGAAGTGCACAGCACCACTCCTTCATTAAATGGAAGTGGTATATACCAGATCAGACCTAAGCAGGACCTGAAGACACAAGTAAATTGCATGAGGAAGTGGTCCAAATGCCCATGGTGTCCACTCTTGTCACATTACCTGCCTTCTCCCAGTCTGCACCTATGGCTTCATGGGGAGTTCCCTATGATCACTGGACTGAGGAAGAGAAAACTTGTGCGGGGGTTACAGATGGTTCTATGTAATATTCAGGCACCACTCAAAAGTGGACAGTGGCTGCACTGCATCACCTTTCTGGGACCTCCCTGAAGGACACTGGTGAAGGAAAATCCTCCCAATGGGCTGAACATCAAGCAGTGCACATGTTTGTTCACTTTGCTCAGAAGACAAAATGGCCAGATTCATGGGCTGTGAACAATGTTTTAGCTAGATGGTAAGGGACTTGGAAAGAACATGATTGGAAAATTGGTGACAAGGAAGTATGGGGAAGAGGTATGTAGATAGACTTCTCTGAATGGGCCAAATAAGTGAAGATATTTGTGCCTCCTATGAATGTTCACCAAAGGGTGACCTTGGCAGAGGAGGAGTTTAACAATCAAGTGAATAGGATGATGTGTTCTGTGGAAAACAGTTATCCTCTTTCCCCAGACACTCCTGTCATTGCCCAATGGGCAAATGAACAAAGTGGCCATGGTGGCAGGGATGGAGGTTATGCATGGGCTCGACAACATGAACTTACACTCACCAAGGCTGACTTGGCTACAGTCACTGATGAATACTCAATTTGCCAGCACCAGAAACCAACATTGAGCCCCGATATGGCACCATTCCTAGAGGTGATCTGCCAGCAACCTGGTGGCAGGTTGATTACATTGGAGAGCTTCCAGCATGGAAAGGGTAGTGTTTTGTTCTTTCTGGAATAAACACTTACTCTGCAAATGGATTTGCCTTCCCTTCATGCAGTGTTTCTGCCAAAACTACCATCTGTGGACTTACAGAATGCTTTATTTACCATCATGGTATCCCACACAGTATTGCCTTGAATCAGGGGACTATTTTCACAGCAAATGAAGTATGGCAATGAGCCCATGCTTATGGAATTCACTAGTCTTACCATGTTCCCCATCATCATGAAGCAGCTTTGCTTGATAGAACAATGAAATGGCCTTCTAAAGATACAATTTTGGAGTCAGCTAGGTGACAGTGCTTTGCAGGGTTGTGGCAATGTTCTCCAGGAGGCTGTATATGCTCTAAACAAGCATCCAATATATGGTGCTATTTCTCCCATAGCTAGGATTTATGCTTCCAGGAACCAAAGGGTGGAGATGAGAGTGGCACCACTCACTATTACCCCTAGTGACCCACTTGTAAAATTTTTGCTTCCTGTCTCCACAATCCTATGCTCGGTGGGTCTAGAGGTCTTAGTTCCAAAGGGAGGAATGCTCCCATCAGGAGACACAACGTGGATTCCATTGAACTGGAAGTTAAGATTGCCACCTGACCACTTTGGGATCCTACTACCTCTAGATAAACAGACAAAGAAGGGAGTTACCTTATTGGCTAGTGTGATTGACCCTGACTACCAAGGGAAAATCAGACTGATGTTGCATAATGGAGGTTAAAAAAAGGGCATGTCTGGAACACAGGAGATCTCTTAGGGTGTTTCTTAGGACTATGATGCCCTGGGATTAAAGTCAATGGAAGACTACAGCAACCCAATTCTAACATGACTACTAATGGCCCAGACTTTTCAGGAATGAAGTTTTGGATCACTCCACCAGGCAAAGAACCAAGACCAGCTGAGGTGCTTGCTGAGGGTAAAGGGAAAATGGAATGGGTGGTGGAAGAAGGTAGTTCTAAATACCACTTACAACCACGTGACTAGTTGCAGAAACGAATACTATAATTGTTATGGGTATTTCTTCCTTGCATGTGCATGTCAAATATTTTTGTTTTCTTCACTTATAAAATGTAAGATGTAAATGGGGCTATTGCATTTTTGGTTGTACACATGTTAGTTGTATCTTGTTAGGTGTAAGTGTGACTAATTTTCTTTACTTAGAGATTGTGTATGGTTTAAGGAGATGTGTACTGGTGCCAAGTTGACAAGGGGTAGACTGTGATGGTTAAGGTTGTGTGTCAATTTGCCTGGGCCATGATTCTCAGTGGTTTGGCTGTTAAGTAATGATGTAGTTTGTCAAGTATGTAATGATGTAATTTGGCAGTTATGTAATGATGTAGTCATCCTCCATAACGTGATCTGATGTGATATCCAATAAATTGTAAAGGGAAGTTCCCTCAGGGGTGTGTCCCGCATCCAATATATATATGGACCTTCTGACAAAGCTAGCTTGCTTGCTCTGGATCCTGCATTTGGCTTGTCATCTTCTGACCTCTGGTTTTTGGGACTTGAGCCAGTGATCTGCCAAGGTCTACCAATCTTGGATTCATCTGCCTCCACAGCCCTTGAGTCAGCAGTCTGCTGTCTGACCTGCCAATCTTGGTTTCAGCAACCCCTGCAGCTACGTGAGTCTGGAGAAGCTTCCAGCCTGATGTCTGACCCATGAACTTGGGACTTGACAGCCTCTACAACCTCAGGTATTTCCTTGAAATAAATCTCGCTCTCTCTTTTCTATTTATCTATTTATCTATCTATCTGTCTGTCTGTCTATCTATATGCATGTATATATGCTTCACTGCTTTTGCTTCTCTTGAGAACTCAACCTAAGACATTTACGTTAATTCATTTGTGTATATTGAGGTTAATATTTTGAAATGAGAGATGGGGCCAAGATGGCGGAGTAGTCAGAAGCTTCCAGTGGACCCTCTTACAACAAAGACCCGAAAAAAAAAGTGAATCAATTATATATGACAACCTAGGGGCCCTGCATATCTAAGGCAAAGTTGAGGAACTGGACTGAGTGGCAGGGGGAGGGAGAGATGGTTTGGAAGCAGCGAGAAGTTGCCAGACCTGACCTGGCAAAAGTCTGAGCCCTTCAGGCATGAGCAGCTCATGGGTGAGCAGTGAAGCAAGCAAGTATTGGTGCTTGGGAGGTGCGTTTTCTGCACCAGGAGAGACCCAGCACCAGAGAGTCTACTCGGCCACCCAGAACCAGTAAGAAGCAACCCCTGATCTGCGAAAGATAAGTACGTGCGTATGGAATACTGCGCGGATCAAAAACACCCTCCTTAGGGAAAAACCTCTCTCCCATTTACTTCACCACTCCCTGCTCTGCACTGGTTCCCGGACCAGCTTCAGCAATTGCTGAGTCCCCTGGGCTAGAAGTAGGATCTGTCACACTCCAGGAGCCATTCTCTCTGCCTTGGACAGTGAACAAATTAACAAAACAGGGGAAAAAATAAACTACTGGCTCCCCTAAGCCAGGAACCCAGGGTAGGTTCAGCTCTTTTGCCTAAGCACAGGCATAAGGGATCCATGGACTTTGAATGCCTTTCCCCCTGCAGAGACTTGTGTGGGCCCATTTCAACAGCGTAGGCCCTCATTACTGCAGCACAACAGGGTATACACCTGAAGTCTAACTTCAACTATTTCAGCTGTGAACTGTCAGGTTCGTGACATTTGACACTGCTCTGCCCATTAAGCAGGGTCTTCACCTACCCACATCAGGGGCCTGAGGACTGGTGGGTCCACCCATGCCACGTAGCCATCTGCAATAGGGGCCCAAGAATAAGTGGTGCCACCCAGTCCTTACACCCAACAGCATTGGGTGCTCATAGTCCGGCTGCAAAACCCACCTACCTACTTGCCCTAGGGAATAGGGACATGCCTTCCTCCTGGACACTCCTGGGCGGCCCTCAGACCCCTGCCTTGCTCAGTGTGTGTCCCCCTGCTGCAGCCAGATATCAGTGCCTACACCCTTCACCCATGCCTTTCTAGGACTGTAAGTCAGAGCCTGCACCACACACTTGGTGGGTATCTACCTGGGGACCTGAGCTGAATCCATAGAGGATGAGGTGGTGGACTCCTGAGCTCACATACCTAGTAACAGATCTAACAACCTGGTGACAGGACGTTAGCACTTCAAAGGTGCCAATAATCAAACTAGCTCAAACCAGCAGCTTATTTGGGCATATAAAACAAACCAAGAAGCTAGGACAGAGTAAGCAAACATAAAAGATATAAATATAATAACTTATTGATAGCTCAGAGACAACAGTCAATATCAAATCACATAAAGAGACAATCCATGATGGCTTCGGCAAGCTCCCAAAATAAAGACATAGGAAATTTTCCAGATGAAGAGAAGTTCTTGGAATTACCGGAACCAGAATACAAAAGATTAATATACAGAACTCTTCAAAAATTGGGAAAGAAATTAAGCAAAACATAGAACACGCAATAGTGGAAATTGAAAAGATTAGAGAAGAGCATAATGACAAATTTAACAGGCTGCAAGAATCCACAGAGAGACAGCAATCAGAAATCCAGAAGATTAACAATAAAACGTCAGAATTAGACAACTCAATAGAAAGTCATAGGAGCAGAATTGTGCCAATGGAAGTCAGAATTAGTGAGACTGAAGATAAAGCACTTCACACTAACTTATTTGAGGAAAAATCAGACAAAAGGATTGAAAAAATGAAGAAACCCTAAGAATTATGTGGAACTCTATCAAGAGGAATAACCTACGATTGATTGGAGTACCAGAGCAAGGGGGGATAACAGAGAATACAGACAAAATTGTTGAAGATTTGTTGGCAGAAAAGTTTCCTGACATCGTGAAAGATGACAAGCTATCTATCCAAGATGCTCGTTGAACACCACATAAGGCAGATCCCAAAGAAAGTCACCAAAACATATTATAATCAAACTTGCCAAAACCAAAGATAAAGAGAGAATTTTAAGAGCGGCTAGGGATAAATGAAGAGTCATCTATAAAGGAGAGTCAATAAGACTAAGCTCGGACTACACAGCAGAAACCATGCAGGCAAGAAGGCAATGGGATGACATATATAAAGTCTTGAAGGAAAAAGCTGCCAGCCAAGAATTATATATCCAGCAAAACTGTCTCTCAAATTTGATGGCAAAATTAGAGCACTTCCAGATAAACAGAAGTTTAGGGAATTTGCAAAAACCAAACCAAAATTACTAAAGGGAATCTTCCAGTTAGAAAATCAGTAACATCAGATAACAACTAAAGACTAGAACACAGGACAGAACAACCAGATATCAACCCAGATAGGGAAGTCACAAAAGTAAATCAAAGCTAAAACATTGAAAATAGGGAAACAGATGTCAATATATAAAAGACGACAATATTAAAACAAAAAACAGGGACTTAAAAAAATGTGGACATAGATTTTTCATATGGAGAGGAACTCAAAGTGATATAAAGAAATAAAAGACCGGTATAAACTTAGAAAAATAGGGGTAAACATTAAGGTAATCACAAAGGAAACTAACAATCCTACAAGTCAAAATAAAAAACTAGGAAAATATAAAGACTCAGCAAACACAAAATCAACAACAATGAAAAATATGAAAAGAAAATACATAAAGAAAAACGACTCAGCACAGAAAATTAAGGGGAGCAAAGAAACTGTGAACAACACACAAAAAAAGACATAAAAATGACAGCACTAAACTAATACCTATCAATAATTATGCTGAATGTAAATGGACTAAATGCACCAATAAAGAGACAGAGAGTGGCAGCTTGGATAAAAAAACATGATCCGTCCGTACGCTGCCTACAAGAGACACACCTTAGACTTAAAGACACAAACAAACTAAAACTCAAAGGATGGAAAAAAAACTTCAAGCAAACACACTCAGAAAAGAGCAGGAGTGACAATATTAATCTCTGACAAAATAGACTTCGAAGTCCACCACAAAAGATAAGGAAGGACAGTATATAATTATTAAGGGGTCAATACATCAGGAGGCCATAACTAATAAATACTTATGCACCCAAAGACAGGGCTCCAAAATTCATAAAACAATCTCTTACAGCACTGAAAAGAGAGATATACAGCTCCACAATAGCAGTAGGAGACTTCAACACACCACTACCGGTGAAGGACAGAACATCCAGAAAGAAGCTCAACAAAGACACAGAAGAGCTAAATGCTACAATCAATCAACTTGAACTCATAGACATATACCGAACCCTCCATCCAACAGCAGCCAAGTGTACTTTCTTTTCCAATGCACATGGAACATCTCCAGAATAGACCACATATTAGGCCATAAAGCAAGCCTCAAGAAAATCCAAAACTTCAAAATATTACAAAGCATGTTTTCTGACCATAAAGCCATAAAAGTAGAAATCAATAACAGAAAAAGCAAGGAAAAAAATAAATCAAACATACGGAAACTGAACAACACCTTGCTCAAAAACTACTGGGTTATAGAAGAAGTTAAGAATGAAATAAAGAAATTCATAGAATCAAACGAGAATGAAAACACACCCTACCAGAACCTTTGGGACACAGCAAAAGCTGTGCTCAGAGGTCAGTTTATAACAATAAATGCACACATCCAAAAGGAAGAAAGGGCCATAATCAAAACATTAACCTTACAACTGGAACAAGTAGAAAGAGAGCAGCAAAAGAAGCCTTCAGTGCCAGAAGAAAGGAAATAAGAATTAGAGCAGAATTAAATGAAATAGAGAATAGAAAAACAATTGAGAGAGATAATAAGACCAAAACCTCGTTCTTTGAAAAGATCAACAAAATTGGTAAACC
>NW_004443978.1:17159047-17187867 GCF_000243295.1 Trichechus manatus latirostris
TGTGGAGAGACTGGAACACTTATACACTGTTGGTGGGAATGTAAAATGATACAACCACTTTGGAAATTGATTTGGCGCTTCCTTAAAAAGCTAGAAATAGAAGTACCATACGATCCAGCTATCCCTCTCCTTGGAATATAGCCTACAGAAATGAGAGCTGTCATACGAATAGATATATGCACACCCATGTTCATTGCAGCAAGGTTCACAATAGCAAATAGATGGAAACAACCTAGGTGCCCGTCAACGGACGAATGGATAAACAAATTATGGTACATCCATCCACACAATGGAATACTATCCAATGATAAAGAACAACGATGAAGCTGTGAAACATCTTATAACATGGAGGAAGCTGGAGGGCATTATGCAGAGTGAATTTAGTCAGTCACAGAAGGACACATATTGTATAAGAGCACTATTATAAGAACTCAAGAAAATATTTAAATACAGAAAAAAACATTCTTTGATGGTTACGAGGGTGGGAGGAAGGGTGAGGGTTATTTACTAACTAGATAGTAGATAAGAATTATCTTAGGTGAAGGGAAGGACAGCCCTCACTACAGGGGAAATCAGGACTAAACCAAAGCTAAGAAGTTTCCTGAATACAATCAAACACTTTGAGGGACAGAGTAGCAGGGGTAGGGGTATGGGGACCATGCTTTCAGGGGACATCTAGGTCAATTGGCATAACAAAGCTTATTAAGAAAATGTTCTGCATCCTACTTTGGTGAATGGCGTCTGAGGTCTTAAAAGCTTTCAAGTGGCCATCTAAGATGCATCAATTGGTCCCAACCACCTGCAGTAGAGAATGAAGAACACCAAAGACACAAGGAAAATATTAGCCCAAGAGACAGAAAAGGCCACATAAACCAGAGACTTCATCAGCTTGAGACCAGAAGAATTGGATGGTGCCCGGCTAGCAGCAATAACCGCCCTGACAGGGAACATAACGGAGAGTCCCTGATGGAGTAAGAGAAAGGTGGGGTGCAGAACTAAATTCTAGTAAGACCAGACTTATGGTCTGACTGAGACTGGAGGAACCCCGGAGAGCATGGCCCCCGGATTCTCTATTGGCCCAAAACTAAAACAATTTCTGAGGCCAACTCTTCAGACAGGGATTGGACTGGAATGTGGGACATAAAGTGATACTCGTGAGGAGTATGTCTCTTAGCTCAAGTAGATACAAGAGACTAAACGTGCAGCTCTGTTGGGAGGTGAGCTGGGAAGGCAGAGAGGGTTAGGAGCTGGTTGAATGGACATGGGGAATCAGGGATGGAAAGGAGGAGTGTGCTGTCACAGTATGGGGAGAGCAATTAGGGTCACATAACAAGTATGTATAAATTTTTGTATGGGATACTAACTTGAAGGAATGTAAACTTCATCTAAACTACCACAATAAAAAAATTTTTGAAATGCTTTGACATGCTTTTGTAATTTATGTCTTGTGTGAATGCTTTTCTCCCTAGTCTCCCTGAAACTTCCATTACCTTGGGCAGATGAGTGAAGTGGGGTGGTTGGGAGGGTTGGAAGAGATTAGGATTATTATAGAAGAATTTCAAAGAGAATGAAAGATAATATTCAGTCTCTCAATTGATTTTGTTGTTGTTTTTTAAAACCTTGGAGGGCAGGATTTATTATAAGAGTAAAGATCTTTCTAAAATTCCGTAGGTCCCATTGAACCGATCAAAAGTTGTACCTGGAGTAACCAATGTCACAAAACAATATGTGTACTAATTGTTTACTGAGAAGCTAGTTTGTTCTGTAAATCTTCATCTAAAGTACAATAAGAACAAAAAAAGAGTTTTACCTGGAGGCTCAGATCTCTTCCACAGCAGATAAGATACCCTGTTTATCTATGACCACTAAGAGAGATGTGAAGGGATACACAGTGGAGGAGAGAAAAGCTTAGTGATAGGGTTACTGCTCAGTGTATGATGTAATATAGATTAAAGCAAAGCCTATCACTTTAAGTATCCAAAGTTTACTTTAAGAAGGGAGTTGTAGGGGAGTGATATATGAGTTGCTGGAGTTCTCATCCCTAGTAATGTGGCTAGCTTTTCTTAAGTTCATCCAGATAGGTATAGGGTATTCCAACAAACCTGGGGCTGTGGCCTCCTTCCCTGGGCATGCTGGATAAATGCTGCAAGTCTCAGAAAAGTTGTGTGCATGACCACAACCAACATGGTAATGTCAATGGTGCTGATGCAAGGGTCAAAGACCATAGGTGTGGAGGAGACAGGTGATCAGACATATATCTGATATCCCTTTCAAAACCTACTTCGTATCTAGTACATGGGTGAAGAAAACTTTATAATGATTAAGGCAGTGAAATGTACTCAAGCCTAAGGAAAGAGAACTTGAAATTGGGTATCCCCAAGCTGTCCTCAGTTTTGTGTAAGGGCTTAAAATTGAAGTGTCTGGTGTATTCTGAAAAAGCTGGCTCAGACTTTGGGCTTGACTCCATTTTGTTTCTCTTTCTGCCATAGCAACAGTTAATCTTTGCAGCCAAGAAAATATTTTTCTCCATAGCTAGGCTACGGAATGCCAAAAGTACTTCTTGTGGCTCCAGGAGGAGTTATCAAACCCCTTGTATAAAATGTTCTCAAAAGAACTTTCCCCTAATCAAGTTAATCTTTACACTGTATTCCCATAGAATCCATCATGTAATCATCTTGTGACCACCTGTGACCTCCTTGCAAGCACACATATCACCAAATAGTAACTAATCAACAAAGCACACGTATACTCTTTAATCCAATCATAGCGAAAACTCGGCTTCCAGATATCCTGCCGTCGCCTCTCTTACCTCACTAAGCACCAATCACAATGTTGTTAGCTTGTCCCCAAGGGGCCTTAAAACAAACAGCTCATCTTCAGCTTGTTCCCAAGGAGCTTTGAAATAAACTGTAAACCCCCAATCCAGCATTCCCACATGCCTCTGATAAACCCCTTTTGAGCCCCCACTTCTAATGATACAGCCTCACACTGATCTAAGTTTGTAATTTAAAATCAGAATAATGTACCTTAAGATCTTTGTTCTCACCCTGTAAAAATCTCTCTGCAGCTTCACCACCTGAGAGCTCTGACTTATACTTTGTGGGAGCCAGCGTCTCCCTGGCTTCAACTGCCTTTTCTCTTAGTAAATTGCTTGATTTTGTTTTAAACAGCTTACACATCATTATTCTATGACATTTTTTGGCGTAGTCAGAAAGATCTGAAGAAGTATTATCTTCTATGTTCCTGAGAAGTCACTAACCTGGCTCTTCCTGCTACCAGTATGGGTCCCTTGCACTCAAAAACTGTCTTCTCAAAATCTCGGGGCTCGCTGGAAGTAAGCCATCTCAGATCGAGTCTCTGCTGCACAGTGAAGATGGCTTTGTGAGAGATTTATTGTCTCTCCTTTCATTTTGCTTTCAGTTTCTGCTCCCCTCTCAAGCATTGTGCTGAGTTGTATGCCAAATTAAATTTGGTGAGACTGACATCTAGTTGTTAGTCTGTTTAACTAAGCTCCCTTTTCTCTTTGGTGCACCATGATGTTTGTGTGCATTCAGTGTTTAATACTTGCAATTTTCTTAGTAAGATTGGGAATGCCAGGTCCAAAACTGACATAGGACCCCCTCCAGGGACTCCTGCAGCTCATATGACAAAGCATTATGGCCCTGGTTCAATTTTGTAAAGTGACTGCTGGCATGCACTTACTGATGGAAATCTAGAAGACCAATGTCTACTGTAGGGCTCATTTGATTTAAATAAGCTAACTTTTCTGTAGAGTAAATTAGAATCCAGAGGCTCCCAAATAAAGCAAACACAATGAGATGTCTTTTTTCATTGGTACCTGGAAGCTTCCGAGAGATGTCAGAACAGTAAATTGCCTCCCTGGGGGAAACCATCTCCAAACAGGCTAAACAAATCAAAGAATTACAGTGCCAGAGCTCCGTAGTTCATTTGACCACTGTTCCAGCTCCTGTTTCTTATCCTCCGTTTGCTTCTCTGACAGTCAGCCCTATTTATCCTTCCTTACCGTCCTATTCCTTGAAAATACCTTATCTAAACTCCTTTATTATCCTAAGGTGTCTTTAGAAAAAGTTGAACCTAAACCTGTTCCTGCAATGCCCTTTAAAATCTGCCCCGTACCCTCATGTGTCAACACTAGAAAAAACCCTAAAAAACCTAGCATGTCCTTTATTCCTTGGACTCACACTGAATTACATAGAATTGTTAAGATTTTTCCAGATTTTCCAAAGGATCCCTGTAAATTTGTAAAAAAATTAAAAATTCTCACCAAAGCTTACCAACCTGGATTGCCTGATTTATGTAAATTGATGCATGTGCTAGTGAACCCAGGGTATGCTCAAATTTGGTTGGAACACGCAAACTGGAAAGATGTGCAAAACAGTCTCTCGCTTTAGATATCAAAAAGACCACTGAGGAAATACTTAATGAAGCTCAGAAAAAAGGAAAGGACTTACATGAGGCCCTTAGCAAAGCTTTTCTTCCATGGTAGATTGGACAAAAATTTATTCCTGTATACAACATAAAGATGAAACTCTTTATGATTATAATAATAGACTATATCAAAAATTTGTTGAACATTCTGGGTTAGACCTGATGATCCTGGGAGCTTCTGGGGCTTTGAATGCAGCACTTATACTGGGCCTGAATCCTGAACGCTCAGTTTTAGTCAAGAGGGATCGATTAGATTGAAAAGTAGCTCTGGTTGCTGAACTGACTGGTTTAGCTAGCTTAAACTATAGAGACTAAACAAACTGCTAAAACAAATAAATTGATGGCTTTACAATTGCAGCAACTACAGACCCAGCCAAGGGAGAAAATCCCATTTCAGAAGAGAGGCCATAGAAACAGCAATAGGTCCAGGACTAATGTTTGCTTTTATTGCAAGAAATCCAGAAATTTTAAAAAGAGCTGTTTTAAATTAAAAAAAACAAATCTAATAATATACCAACCAACCAGACATTGCCTAAACTATAACCTTATACCTACTGTCACCGTGAATGCTAGTGCCATTGACAGATGAGCCATCAGCATCAGGCTATGGCATCCTTCTAATTCCCCTGTTTATCCTTCAATGCCTTGCTTTTATCTCACCTATGTATTCACCTGTGCCAGTATTGTTTATGGTGATGGACATCTTATCCTTTTGTTGCCAACAACAGGTATTATACTGCTTAAGTAGATTTTTGTAATTATCAATTTTCAGAAGCCCTAATTTGCTCCTGTCTTAAAGCAAAATCAGAATTAGGAAGCTTGTCTATTTGTAATGACTCCCTTGTTAAAAAATTGCTTGAAGAAGCAAATAGGAGTATTCTTTTTCCCTTTACTTGAACCAGAATGGGAGTGATATGTGCCCCTTATGGGTAAGTGTTCCTGTGTGGAGGATCAAACTATCTAGAGAAAAATTCTGATGTTAAACCTTTTACTTGGGCCTTACCTTGTTTAGCTAGATGGAGTATGAATGACCAATGCACCTTAGGAATGTTTGGAGTCACACTAACCTTCCATTCTTACAATAAAAATATACATTGGACACATAATTTAAAACTCCTCTCCCAATCCTGCAGAGAAATGATTGTGTCTGATAAAAATCCTATAGTAGACAAATCAGGATATGGATGGATGTTCCTCTGAGCCCTCCTACCAGTCTATGGTATCCCTGAGCTTAAATGGTCTATTTGTAATCTATCAGCTACCATGGAAGACATAGCTAGTGACGTTGCTGATGGAACGACAGCCCGCCCCGCTCCCCAAAGTCTTTAAAATCCCTGGTCAAAGTTGTACTAGATAATAGAACAGTTCTTGGTTTTCTCCTGGCCCAGTAAAGAGGAGTCTGTGCCATCGCTAACACCTTCTCCTGCTCATGGATAAATACATCAGGAGAGGTGGAAGAAGACATTAGACAGATACTTCAGTAGACTGCTTGGCTCCAAGTGTCCCCTATGCCCAACTCTCCCTTTCTTGATATCTTCAGTTGATTACCTAAGAGAGCGGGATCTTGGATTTGCTGTTATACTCACTGGTTTGTTGGTACTTACCACGGTTGTTGTTGTTTTAAAAGTAATTAACTGTTGTATGAAATGCTTTACAAATGTTATAACTTAAAAACACAATGTGATGCCTATGAAAAGAATAATGTATACTGAAATTACTCATATTTCAGACAGAATCAAGCTAAATCTCTGAGCTGGCCCTTTCGAAGCCAGGTTATTCCTATAATATAGCCTTGCCCTACACTAACCCTAACGTAAAAAGACCACAGAAGCAAAAGGCTAAAAGGTCCCATGGATGGGACTCAGATGTTCTGATGTGCCCCTCAAGTGGGGAAATAGAAGTAATTTGGAGACTGGTCTAGTATACTGCCAGAAGGAGTCATTGTGGAAGAGAAAGAAGCCTCATCTTGGAAGACCCCAGGGTGAACCGTCTGGGCTAGGGCCATGACCATATACTGGAAGGGCTTCATAGCACCATCCAAGCTGTTGTGTGGCCCAGTCAGTAGGGAAAGAATCCTGGGTACTATTCAGTTACGCAGTAACTGAGTAACCCATGTGCCAGCAACATCTGGATGACAGCAGAGTGAGCTTTGACCCTTTTTCCAGGACCATCATGGACTCTGAATGCAGATGTGAGACCCTTCTTCCCCAAGGCCCATGAAGCCACTTCTGTTCACACATCTCCTTACCCAGATGATATGCTGCTGAGACGAGAAAAGGAAGAAAGTGGTGGAATCTGACAGAATGTGCATTTTGCCTAGTTATCCGTTTTATGCACGGTTTAAAATACTGAATCAGATAAAGATTACCAAATTGGATTTTACCAATTATTTTCTATGCCAGGTGTGGTAACAGGAAGGTGGCATGGGAGAAGGTTCTTCATGTAGGTTCTGAATTCATGTGTGATGGTTAAGGTTATGTGTACATTTGACCAGGCCATGATTCTCAGTGGTTTGGCAGTTATGTAATGATGTAGTTTGGCAGTTAAGTAATGATGAAATCATTCCCCATTTTGTGATCTGATGTGAGCAGCCAATCAGTTCAAAAAGGAGTTTCCTTGGGGGTCTGGCCTGCATCCAATGTATACGATGTTCTAGCAAAGCTCAAGAGCTATGGATCCTGCTTATGGCTCATCATCAGCTAACCTCTAGCTTTTGGTACTTGAGCTAGCAGCCTGCTGTCTGATGTGCCGATTCTGGGATTCCTCAGCTTCCACAGCCCTGTAAGCCAGCGGCCTATCATTTGACCTGGTTCCCCAACTGGCACAGTCATGTGGGCCAGCAGCGTCTCATCTGACCTGCCGATTTGGGTTCGTCAGCCCCAGCAACCATGTGCATTAGGAGAAGCTTCCAGCCTGATGCCTGACCCATGGGTTTGAGACTTTCCAGCCTCCACAACTGCATGAGCCATTTCCTTGAGATAAATTTCTCTCTCTCTCTCTATATATATGTACATATACATGTATATATGTATATATACACTTGTACATATGTGTGTGTGTATATACATATATATATACACACATACTTCAATAGTTTTGCTTTTCTAGAGAACACAGCCTAAGATATCATGAGTATGTTTGATTCACGAAAATCCATGCAGTAGTACATTATGATATTTACACATTTCTTTGTGTTACTCTTGAATAAAAAAAGGCTACTTAAAAAAATCTAACACCTATGAAACTCCATGCATATTCAGAAAGACACCCACATACAAGCCAGCAGGTGGTACTAGTGATAAACAAAAATTTATGATGCCACATTTTCTCCATACATTTGAGGGTAGTATGTATAAAGGTGTGACTTCCTTCATGTGTTTTTGCTAAAGAAAGCAGATCAGAAATCCGTGAACCTGGAAGACTCCCAAATACAATGGCAGTGATGCTATAACAAAAAATTCAGACTAGTTGTAGATTTAATATTCTCTACAGGATTAAGTTCTTTAGAAGAATTTCGGGTGAAACCAGTCAAAAAACAGATTTAGTCATCATTGTATATGTATACTATCATTATAAATATGTTAGTAGTTGAATCACATTTTTTATATATTTTATTGCTATTTTGATAAACTTTTGGAAATGTCATGTTTTCCAATATTATCAGAAGTTTTAAATCAACTTTAACTAAAATCATTCCTAAATTGTCAGCACTGTTAGATGTTAAAACAGAACCAAGTACAAAAATACAACCCAGCACAAAGTTCAGATACTCCAGAATCCCATAGCAAACCTAACGGATACAGTATTCTACTGCTATACGTTGCCCACTCCCAGTTTATGACCTTTGACCCAATAAGCTCAAAAGAGGTACAAATTATGAAAAACAGTCTCTGCTCTCCAGAGAAAAGCCTAATGTCAAATTAAAAAAATTAAAGAGTCATTGGGAACCAGTCACCTAGGTGTAAACTTTCCAAACAGAAAAACTAAGTATAATGGGACATGTTTCTAGTGAATTTGGATGTTGAGATATGCAGTGAAGTGGAATGAGGGTCAGGTTGTTCCAGCAGGCAGAACTCTGTTCTGGGATTGCTGAACCTTTTCTTCTGGTGAAGTTGCTTTAATATGTAAAAACAAAAATGTCTATCTCTTTTGTTTCAGCCTGAATCCTGTCCTCAGCAAGCTAAGTGCTTCTCTCAAGAGTCTGACAAGGCTTGTGACACTGGCTACTTGGCCCCTGCTCTGTAAAAATAAGCTTTCCTCACTTTCTGTTGTTCCCAGGGAAGTTGCTACTAATTATATGTATTTCCAGTGACCTAGTGCATCCTGTCTTGGATATACTGAACAGAAATGGTTGCATATGTCCACTATAGACACACTAAGAATGTTCATAACAAGTTATAGTTGAAAGAAGAAAGTGGGTCAAGTCCATACCTCTTAGCAGCTATATGATGTTGAGTGACCTACAGACCCACTCAGGTTCTTTCCCCACCAGTGAAATAGTCCTAGCATCTTCCCGTCCCACAGCCTTGTAGTGAGACTAAAGGAGATGCTGCATGTCTGAGTCTTTCACAAGCTGCATTCCCAAGACAGCTCTTTATGATTTTGGATCTATCTTGAGAAAGAAAAGTAGAAGCATGTCCATAATTCATGATATTTCCAGTGTTTGATATCTTGCTAGAAGGTTCAAAGAAAGCAGGGTTGGCAATGTTAAAATGTAATTGGCCCCTGATTAATGACGCTTAGTAATCCACCACATGAAGTGATGTATGTATAAAATAGCTTGTGTTGCAATCCAAAGTAGCAGTAAGATAATTATTTCTTTATATTCAGTCCTACATTTCTGTAGCTGACACTGTTGGTGCCCTACCAATGTCTTCCGTCACACCTCTTCTGTGCACACCTATAGATTCCAACTACCAGCACCTGCATCACCAGACCGGGGTGCTTTTTCTGGTGAGTGAAGCCTGCTTTGCCTGCTCATGGATGGCGATGGAAGTGTTGGAGAATTAACACCCTTGGGAGCAGCAATCCTGGCTCTCTTGCTCCTCGAGAGGGATAATCTGAGGCATGTGTTCTGCACTGACTCCCAGGGCTCTCCACTGGGATTGCGCTCCAGTCCCCCCAAGGGTAACTGGCAAGATGGCAATGGGTTTGTTTTTCTTTTTCTTTTTTCCTTCCCTGTCTCACTTTCACGCTGCCCTACTGGTGTTTCCTTCACCTTTCAGATACACTAATTACACTCAAATCTTTGTCTCAGAGTTGGCCTCTGAGGGTTGCCAAACTAAAACAGTTTTTTACTCTTGCTGTTGGATTTGTTGTCTTATTTGCGAGCTCTAAAGCCTCTTTTCCCACCCTCCATGCCCCAGGTCATGGGACAAAGGTTATAAGATGCTGTTGAGAATGGGGTACTGGTTTATATTGGCAGGCTTGTGTATATACATGCTCAGCTTTTCTCAAGCTGAAAAAACTGAAGAAAACATTCAAGCCTCAAGTTGCAATATTGAAGGATTCTATGGGCAAAATATTGAATGACGCAAGAAGTATCCAAGGAAGATGAAAGGAATACGTAGAGTCACTGTACCAAAAAGAATTGATAGACATTCAACCATTTCAAGAGACAGCATATGATCAAGAACTGATGGTACTGAAGGAAGAGGTTCAAGCTGCACTGAAGGCATTGGAGAAAACCAAGACTCCAGGAATTGATGGATTACCAATTGAGATGTTTCAACAAACAGATGCAGCACTGGAAGAGCCCACCCATCTATGCCAAGAATTTGGAGGAGAGCTACCTGGCCAACAAACTGGAAGAGATCCATATACGTGCCCATTCCAAAGAAAGGTGATCCAACCGATGCAGAAATTATCAAACAATATCATTAACATCACACTCAAGTAAAATTTTACTGAAGGTCATTCAAAAATGGTTGCAGCAGTACATCAACAGGGAACTGCCAGAAATTCAAGCTGGATTCAGAAGAGGAAGGGAATGAGGAATATATCATTGCTGGTATCAGATGGATCCTGGCTGAAAGTAGAGAATACCAGAAAGATGTTTACCTGTGTTTTATTGACTATGCAGAGGCATTCAACTGTGTGAATTGTAACAAATTATGGATAACATTATAAAGAATGGGAACTTCAGAACACTTAACTGTGCTCATAAGGAACCTGTACATAGATCAAGGGGTAGTCCTTCAAATCGAACAACTGGACATTGCGTGGTTTAAAATCAGGAAAAGTGTGGGTCAGGGTTGTATCCTTTCACTATACTTATTCAATGTGTATACTGAACAAATAATTCGAGAAGCTGGACTATATGAAGAAGAACATGGCATCAGGATCGGAGGAAGACTCATTAACAACCTGTGATAAGCAGATGACACAACCTTGCTTGTTGAAAGTGAAGGGGACTTAAAGCACTTACTGATGAATATCAAAGTCTACAGTCTTCAGTATAGTTTACACCTCAACATAAAGACAACAAAAATCTTCACAACTGGATCAATAAGCAACATCATGATAAACAGAGAAAATATTGAATTTCTCAAGGATTTAACTTTACTTAGATCCACTAGCAATGCCCATGGAAGCAGCAGTCAAGAAATCAGACCTATTGCATTGGGCACATCTTCTGCAAAAGACCTCTTCAAAGTGTTAAAAAAGCAAAGGGGTCTCTTAGAGGACTAAGATGCACTTGACCCAAGTCGAGGTATTTTCAATCACCTCATATGCATGCAAAAGCTGGACAATGAATAAGAAAGATCAAAGAAGAATTGATGTATTTGAATTATGGTGTTGGCAAAGAATATTGAATTGGAATAAAGAATGCATTGCCAGAAGAACAAACACTTCTGTCTTGGAAGAAATACAGCCAGAATGCTCCTTAGCAGCAAAAATGGTGACACTTTGTCTCACTGACTTTGTACATGTTATCAGGAGGGACCGATCCCTGGAGAACATCATGCGTGGTAAAGTAGAGGGTCAGCAAAAAAGAAGAAAATACTCAACAAGATAGATTGACACACTGGCTGCAAAAACGGGCTCAAATATAGCAATGATTTTGAGGACGGTACAGGGCGAGGCTACATTTTTTTCTATTATACATAAGGTCAATATGAAATGGAACTGACTCAGTGCCACCTGTCTTGGGCTAAGTTCTCTAGATAAGCAAAACGAGTAAAGCATATAAATATATAGAGAGATTTATATCAAGAAAATGGCTCACGCTGTTGTAGAGGCTGGAATGTTCCAAATCTATGGATAAGGCTCAAGGCTCCTCCTGATTCATGTAGCCACAGGGTCTAATGAACCCAAGATCGGCAGGTCAGACAGCAGGGCTGTTACTCACAGGCTACAAAGTTCGATGATTCCCAAGATCGGCAAGCAGGATGGCAGGTAAGCTGCTAGCTCAAATCCCAAGAATCAGAGGTCAGATGAAGAGGAGCCAGCTACATGATCCAGAGAGAGCAAAAGCCTGAGAACTTTGCCATAGAATCCCCCTATATTGGACGTAGGCCACACTCACAAGGAAACTCCCTTTCAACTGATTGGCTACTCACAGCAGATCTCATCACGGAGGTGATCACATTATATCAAATCTCATCATGAAGTGATCACATCATTATACGACTGCCAAACTACGTCATAACTGCCAAACCACTGAGACCCATGGCCCAGACAAGTTGACACATAATCTTACTGATCACAGTACCTAAGAAAAACAACAACGGTCTATAAGTATGCAAGCAATATGGTATATTTTTAGGGGTGAGTATATATGTAGAAAAGTATAATGAAACATACCAGAATAATAATTCCCTAAGTCAAGAGAGTCACTACCTCTAGTGGGGAGAAAGAGGTTTGTTATCAGGGATGAGACCACTGGATTATAAATGTTTCATTTAATTGGAGAGGATATAAATGGGTGTTCACTGTATCTTTCTTTATATCTTTTTGGTAAATGTTAGATATTGCCCAACTAAATAAAAAACAAATAGCAAAGGTAAAGAATAACTAGCATTTTCACAAATCAGGCCTCGACTTAAATATTTGTTGGGGAAGACAGTTATTTGTTAACTTAGGAAGGCTTTTTCACTTGAATGTAAGAAATTTTGTGTAACAAAGTCTTGATTTAGCTTGAACTCTTGCTAAGGAATTGTAGACAATTGAAATACAAGTTCATCGTACAAATAGACTTAGCAAGCATTTACTGACAAAGCTAATTATAATTATACCAATTGAGTGTAAATAAGAAGCCAGGAAAGCTAACCATTGATTTTTTTTTTTTTTTCTGTCTTTCTCTGCCCCACTTCCCCAACCCTGTGACCCTTGTGCAGATTTTTTTGTGTGATAACTCATTGTCCTTTATGTCTGCAAAGAGTATGTCTGGATTACCATCACCAAAGGCCCACGTCAGCATTTTCTCCTACATTTAAAGTTTCTAGAGGGCTGGGATTCTGTTGAAAACACCAATTACATCCCACTCATTCATTCAGTAAACATTTACTGAGTTCCCCCTATGTGCCTAGGAGCCCTGGTAACGCAGTGATTAAGAGTTCGCCTCCTAACCAAAAGGTCGGCAGTTCAAATCCACCAGCCGCTCCTTGGAAACCCTATGGAGTAGTAGTTTTACTCTGCCCTGTAGGATCACAATGAGTTGGAATCGACTTGATGGCAACAGGTTTGGTTTCGGTATGTGCCTAACACTGTACTAGACACTGATTTATCCCTATAAATTGAGTACAGACTCAAACTGCCCCAGTGAGAGATACTGCTTAGACCAGGACAGAAAGACAAAGTGATAATAATTGTACAGCATAATAGTTCTCTGAGAAGATTAATAATGCTCTGAAAGACTTCTGTTTCATGCTGAGAGCTTGGGATCCTCTGAAGCAACCAGCTTTACTATAATTGCAAAAATCGTGCTTGCTATGGTTTTGACTGATTTCCCCATAAGCCTAGAGCTTTTTATAATTATCTGTAATATAAATAGCCATTGCTATACAGAATTAATATTAAACAGAATAAAAGCAAGGCATATTGTTAGTAACAAAGGGTGAGAAACAGTTCTCACTGAGATCAGCTTCTTTTTCTACTCAGCAATAGTTACGAGACTGACTTAAAAAGCAGTTTTGTGATCTTAGATACTGTGACTTAATTGTTCAAACCCATACAGTTCAAAAGAGTTAATGAAGAGAGTGTTGAAGAAGCAGTTTAAATAACTGGCCAGCTCTGCCAGTTCTGGGGCTTTGTCACATGACAACAAGTGGGGTTTCTGAAGTAGAAAGTTGCCTTTGGAAAATCTCTGTCATGGTAAATGTTGGCTTGTTTGACCTCCTCCTTTGCCTCAAATTCCCCTTAGCAAATGGCAGCAGAAGGGGAAGAATTTGGAAAACCAGATTTAAAGTTGTGTTGGATCATCTAGCTCAGCAGTTAGTAAACTTTTTCTGTAAAGACCCAGACAGTAAATATTTTTACTTGGCAGGTCATAGGTTTCTGAAAAGCAGCCACACACAATACATAAATGAGTGGGCATGGCTGTGTTCCAGTAAAAGTTTATTTACACATAAAGACAGCAGGCCAGTATGTCCATACAATGAATATTATTCAGTTATGAAGGGAAATAAAATTCTGATATATGCTACAACATGGATGAACCTTGAAAACATGCCAAGTGAAATAAGCCAGACACAAAAGGATGAATATTGTATGATCCCACTTCCATGACATATCTAAAATAAGAAAAGGCGTAAAGCCAAAAGTTTATTAGTGATTAACAGGAGGTAGGAGGTGGGGAAAATGAGGAGTTATTGCTTAATGGGCTACTGCTTAGGGTGATGAAAGAGTTTTGGAAAGAGTGGTGATAGTTGCACAGTATTATATTACTAATGCCACTGAATTGTATACTTAAAAATGGTTAAAAAGGCATAATTTATATATATAATTAAAAACACAGAAACTATTAAAAAAAAAGAAAAAGACTTATTAAAAACCAAAAATCTCAGTAGAGTCACCACAAACTGATTTCACAAACAAACCAAAACCAAAGTTCCCTAGGTTATTCTAAAGAGCAGTGGTATTTGGGAATAACTTGCTCTAACCCTTCTGTAAACAACCCTGTTGCTTTGTTTTGTCCTTTGAGGTGAGCTGATTCTTTGAGTGGGTTTAAAGGGTTCCTGCAAAGCAGACTGGAGTGTATCTGCATAGAACAAAGTGACTACTACACCAAAGAGAGCCCCTGTGTTAGTTGCCATTCCTGATGGGCTAGGTTTTGCTGAGAGGGTTGTAATGACCCAAGAAACACTTTGTTGATGCTGGGTCATGGCTCAGTTTTTAAAAGACCGAGCCTTGAGTTTAATTATGTGAAGGAACTTAAGTACCAGAAGAGACTGTCAAAAGAAATGTACCTTTTGAAGAATTTAAAGGAACAATTATTAAATTTTGTAAGCAATTAGGTACATTCAGAGCATATACTTAGTATATGTATAAATATTTGCTGTTTTATCTTTTGGCGGCTGCCAGGTGGATAAATTGATTTATCCATCTGAACTGATTTAGTTTCTGAGACAGGCTTGTATTTCAAGGGGAAGTTCAAGTCTGTGATAGCATAGCTTGCTTGAAAAACAAAGTAGGAACCATCAATAAAGACAATTAAATCAAGGTTACTCAAGAAAGTCTGTACAAAGTCTATGCAAAGCATTTATAGTTCTTCCCTAACAGAGGTAGCAATCTTGGCTTCTCCTTCTTTGGGCAAGGGAAGAAGGTTGGTGGGGTTTAGAACGTTACTCTAATGGAGCGTGAAGTGTAAAGGGAAAGCAACAATATTTCATAGGCGATTAGGCAACTAGTTAAAAAGCATTGGGGGGTGTTCTGTAAATAGAAGAGTCCGAATAACATGGAGTATCATTACATTTAGTGAAGACTCTTGAAATAAAACGAGTAAAGTTTTCACAAATTTTCCTCTTGCTGTTCTAACTCTTAGAAAATGTGGATCCTCCGTGGACATTGGTTCTAAGGCAAGACTGAAATAAGCAGTACAAACCCAAGTCAAACCCACTGCAGTCAAGTTGATTCCACTTCATAGTGACCCTGTAGGGTTTCCAAGGCTGTATGCAAATTTCTACGGAAGCAGACTGCCACATCTTTCTCCTGCAGGGGCGCTGGTGGTTTCAAACCACCGACCTTTCTGTTAGCAGTCAGTCTTTTTAACTATTGTGCCACCAGGGCTAGGCCTTTGATAAGTCCCGTGTAACCAAATCAGGATGCCTAGTACTTGCGCAGACTTCGCATGAACGGAAAGAAAAGGTTTTGTGAATTGAGAATCCTGGAAACTAATACAGCTATTTTATCAATCTTTGTGCTTTAAAATGACTATTTCTTTTAACTTGAATCTTTCAAAGACATTTATATTAACACATTTTACTTATATATAATTACCCGGAAGATAAATCTTTTTGATTTGTCAGGTTTTTTTTTTTTTTCCCGGACAAAATCTCCTGATTCCAGACTAATGAAACTAAACAATGCACTTTTCAGAGACAAAAAGTTTTCTGAGGAATAAATCCTTTGAAGATTTTGAAAGTGTGACTCAAGGAAAAAGTTTTCCAAAGGATACTGTTCTAAGAAGACCTACTAAGCTCTTCATCCCCCCAGGGGCTGATTCACCTATGTAATGGACAGGCATTTGAGTATCTTCTCCTTACAGACTTTTCCTCTTAAAGACACTAAACAGACAGATCATTGCGGCAAGTGTTAGAAGGCAACACAAAAATTTCATAAGGAGCTATACTAACCTAATCAGAAAATTAAAGATTACCAGAGGCTCTTATTTCTAGGAAACAAATAAAATAAATTCAATACTAAAGGGCCTCAAGGGAACACTGGTCAGTTTAGCATGAGCCTACTTCCCAGCCATGGGTAGAGTGGTAGTTCCAATAGGTAGAGACACACAAAGGGCCTCACATGTGTGTATTTTACCTAGCTGAGTGTTTCCATCCAACTAGTGACACTTTCCACCACTTGTCTGTCAGTTGTCATACTGTGGTGGCTGGAATGTTGCTGTGATGCTGGAGGCTATGCCACTGATATTTCAAATTCCAAAAGGGTCTCCCATGGTAGACAGGCTTCAGTGGAGCTTCAAGACTAAGACAGACTAAGAAGAACGTCCTGGAAGTCTACTTCTGAAAAAATTGGCAAGCAAAAACATTATGAATAACAGCAGAATATTGTCTGATATAATGTTGTTGGAAGATGAGCCTCTCAGGATGGAAGGCATTCAGAATACAACAGGGCAAGAGCCACCTTTTCAAAGTAGAGATGACCTTAATGAAGTGGATGAAGCAAAGCTTTCAGGATATTCATTTGTTGATGTTGCACTACTCAAAATGAGAAGAAACAGTTGCAAAATCCATTACTAATTCGGAACATGGAATGTACAAAGTACGAATCTAGGAAAATTGAAATTCGTCAAAAATGAAATGGAATGCATAAAGATGGATATCCTAGGCATTAGTTAGCTGAAATGGACTGGTATTGGCTATTTTGAATTGGACAATCATATGGTCTACTATGCCAGGAATGACAAATTGAAGAGGTATGGCTTCACATTCATTGTCAAAAAGAACATTTCAAGATCTATCCTGAAGTACAACACTGTCAGTGATAGGATACTAGGCATATGCCTACAAGGAAGACCAGTTAATATGACTATTACTCAGATTTATGCACCAACCACTAATGCCAAAGATGAAGAAACTGAAGAATGAAGAAAGTAAAACATCTTTAAAAAAACAGAAAAGAACGAAAAGATCAAAATGGATGTCAGAAGAGACTCTGAAACTTGCTCTTGAACGTACAGCAGCTAAAGCAAATGGAAGAAATTATGAAATAAAAGAGCTGAACAGAAGATTTCAAAGGACGGCTTGAGAAGACAAAGTATTATAATGAAATGTGCGAACACCTGAAGCTACACAACCCAAAGAGAAGAACATGCTCAGCATTTCTCAAGCTGAAAGAACTGAAGAAAAAATGCAAACTTTGAGTTGCAACATTGAAGGATTTTATGGGCAAAATATTAAACGACACAGGAAATATCAAAAGAAGATGGAAGAAATACACAGTCACTGTACCAAAAATATTTAGTCAGTGTTCAGTCATTTCAGGAGATAGCATATGATCAAGAACTGATAGTATTGAGGGAAGAAGTCCAAGCTGCACTGAAGGCCTTGCTGAAAAATAAGGCTCCAGAAATTGATAGAATACCAACTGAGATGTTTCAACAAACAGATGGAGTGCTGAAAGAGCCTGTTCATATATGTGAAGAAATTTGGAGGAAAGCTACCTGATCAAATGACTGGAAGAGATACATATACATGTGCATTGCAAAGAAAGTGATCCAGCAGAATGCAGAAATTATCAAACAATATAATTACTATAACAAGTAAGTAAAATTATGGTGAAGATCATTCAAAAACGGTTGCAGCAGTACATTGACAGAGAACTGCCAGAAATTAAATCCGATTCATAAGAGGACATGGACCAAGGGATATCATTGCTGATGTCAGATGGAACTTGGCTGAAAGCTTAGAATACCCGAAAGATGTTTAGTTGTGTTCTATTGGCTATGCCAAAGCATTCAACTGTGTGGATCATAACAAATTATGGATAACATTGGGAAGAATGGGAATTCCAGAACATTTAATTCTGCTCATAAGGAACTTGTACATAGACAAAGAGGCAGTTGTTTGAAGAGAACAAGTGTATACTGCATGGTTTAAAGTCAGGAAAGGTGTGCGTCAGTGTTGTATCCTTTCACCGTACTTATTCAATGTGTATGCTGGGCAAATAATTTGAGAAGCTGAACTATATGAAGAAGAACAGCATCAGGATTGGAGGAAGGCTTATTAACAACCTGCAATATGCAGATGACACAACCTTGCTTGCTGAAAGTGAAGAAGACTTTTGGTTAACAGCCAAGCACTTAACCACTGCACTACCAGGGCTCCACCAAGCAAAGTAGATTCTTCTAAAATGAAGGCTGATGTTGTTTACACTGATCCCTGCCTGAAATCAGGTTTCTCACAAATGCCCAGCATGATCTCACCAACTGGAGTATGCTCCTCACGTAGTCCATTTTGACCCTCTCCTCACCTGTGGCAACCTGATGGCCCCCCAGCCTACCTCAAAGTCTTGCTAGGACATATCCTTAAAAATGTCATTCCTGGATTTTCACATGAGAAAGAGAAAAGAAACCCCTGACATCTGGGGACTGGCCTGTCTTTATTAGGTCTTGGTGTTGCTAGGAGCTGTCCTGGCACTCACAGGTAGGAAGTGTTGTTCTCCTAGTGAACATAAACAGAACATAATCATCAGACAGTGCTGCTCTGTGACCATGATGAATCAAGAAAAAAACAAGACCACTGTATAATTATGTCTGAACACAGACAGAAACATGAAAATTGTTCAAATAGCAAAAATGACCAAACATCCACCTCACCTGGTGGATACGTGTGACTATTTCCTTAGAAATCAGTTTTATCCTCTCTTCCTCTTACCTTCTGCATAAGATTTATTAAGATACCAAATCATACAATTGTCCCCACTTCCTGACAGCATCCAACTCAGAACAAAGCCCTGCTTCTTTGAAAACTCTCCAAAAATACCTCTCAAAAGTTCAAGTCCTATAAGAAGTTCTTTCTAACACCTGCTTACTAAGATGTCACATGGGAAACCATGATGTGTGTCCTTCCTCATTTTAATAAGTCAATCAGCCCAACTTGTTCAACTACAGTTGTTTTCTTGGGGGTCTTTGCTTGTGAGGCATTTAAAGAAATGGCAGTTTGCTGAGGGCTGCTGATGCCTTTCTTGTCTTGGACTAGGATCATTGACCTTGCTTTCAGCCCATCTAAGACCTCTTGTGTGCCTATCTATTTGAGATATCAACCTACTCATGGTTAGGAGGTAAATTCATGTAAAATTAAGTTTTGATACTTCATTAAAACCCTTCTGTATTTGGATTATTTTATTTTCCTAGTTATAAGGTACTCTAGTATTTTATCTGATCAGATTTGCGTTGTTCTCATTGAACTTCTTTTCCTGGCCTTCTATCACCAGTTTTCATGATGTCTCTGCTTATCTAATGTCTTGTCTTGAGTATTGTTTGTCTATTAAAAAAAATTTCAGGGAACAGACATACATATGCCTGGTGAGAAAATGAACAGAGAATGAAAAACCTCCAGGATAAAATCAAATGAATTAACATACATATAATGGGAGTTCCAAAAGGAGAGGGGAGAGGGAAAAGAGAAGAAAAATGATTTGAAGACACAATGGCTGAAAGTTTCCAAAATTTGATCAAAAACATTAACCTACACATTCAAGATGCTCAATGAATTTCAAGTAGGATAAATGCAAAGAATCTACACCTAGATGAGTTGTTAAGAAACTGTTGAAAGCCAAATACAAGAGAAAATCTTAAAAATAGCAAGAGAAGAATAACTTATCATTTACCAAACCAAAAAAACCTGTTGCAATTAAGTTGATTCTGACTCATAGCAACCCTATAGGACAGAACAGAACCTGCCCCATTGGGTTTCCAATGTGTTAATCTTTATGGAAGAAGACTGCCACATCTTGCCACCACGGAGCAACTGGTGGGTTTGAACTGTCAACCTTTCTGTTGAGTTCTGCTGAGAACTTTAACCACGGCACCACCAGAGCTACTTCATTTTGTACCAAACCAAACCTGTTGCCGTCAAGTAGATTCCAACTCATAGTGACCCCATGGGACAGAGTAGAACTCTCAACTTTCCATCAGAAACAATGACGGCCAAAAGGTAATGGAACTAAATATTCAAACTGCTAAAAGAAACAAACAACCTGCCACCCAAACATTTTATACGTAGCAGAACTGTCATTAGAAAATGAGAGAAAAATAGATATTCCAAGGTAAAAAAGGACAGAGAATTTATTGCTACCATATTTCCCTTACAGAAAATACTAAAGAATTCTTTCAGGCTGAAAGGAAAAGATGCCAGACAGTAGCTCAAAACCACAGAAAAAAATGAAGAGCAATAAAATGGTAAATATGGGGAGATTTTATATATACATAAATCTCTCTAAATATACATATATTTACATTTCTTAATGTCTTTAAAAGCAATAACTAATAAATTGTATTGTTGAATTTATATCATATGTAAATGAAATATCAATGACAATAATAGAAATGAAGAGGAGGACGTGAATGGAACTACATTGGAATACCGTTTCTATAATTTGCCAGAATTAATCTGAAGCAGATGGTCATAAATTAAGAGTCATATTGTATTCCCTAGAACAACCATTAAAAAATAACACAATAGTAAACTAATTAATAAAGGAATTAAAATGTTAGATGAAAAATATTTAACTATATAGAAGGCAGACAAAAAGTACATGTATAAAAATGATAGTATACATATAGAAAAGAAATAGCAAAATGACAGACATAAATACAATTATATCACATTAGGTGCAAATGGCCTAAACACCCCAATCAAAAGACAGAGACTGTCAGGATGGATTAAAAAAACATGATTAAGCTATATGATTTCTATAAAGAAAGTACACACCTTAAGGACACAAATACAAAAAATAAAACAAAAAAAATAAACCCAAACTTGTTGCCGTCGAGTCAATTCCAACTCATAGTGATCCTATAAGACAGAGTAGAACTGCCCCTAGGGTTTCCAAGGAGAACCTGGTGGATTCGAACTGCCAACCTTTTGGCTAGCAGTAGTAGCTCTTAACTTCTATACTACCAGGGTTTCCAGAGACACAAATAGGTTCAAAAAAAAAAAGATATGCTATGCCAGTCGTCACCATAAGAAAGGTGGAGTGACTCTAAATATTAGATTTTAAGAAAAATACTATTTGAGACAAAAAAGGCCATTATAATGATAAGTTTAATACATCTGGAAGATATAACAGTTATGAATGTATTCAAATGTAATAACAAAGTCTCATAATAGGTAAAACAAAAATTGACAAAATGAAAAACAGAACATTCAACAACTATAGTTGGTGTATTCAATATCTCAGTCTCAATCATTGATAGAACAACTATACAGAAAATTAGCAAAGACATAGAATACTTGAACAACAGTATTCACCAACTTAACTTTACTGATATCTATATCTATACCTATATATGTATATATACAATATTCCACTAAATTACTTTAGAATACAAATTCTTTACAAGTGCACATGTAACGTTCTCCAGAATACACTATGTGCTAAGCCATGAAGCAAGTCAAAATAAATGTAAAATTATATAAATCATACAAAGAATGTTCTTCAATTACAGCAGAAATAAATTTATGATATCTGTAAATATTTGTAAATTAAACAATACATTTTTTAAATAACCCATGCACCAAAGAAAAAAGTTAAAATACACTTAGAACTCAATTAAAATGAAAACTCCATGTATCAAAATTCGTGGGATTCAGTTAAAGCAGGGGCTAGAGGGAAATTTATATCTTTAAACACCTATATCAGCAAAGAAGTTCTCAATGAATAACCTGGTCTTTTCCCTGAAGAATCTGGAAAAAAGAGCAAACTAAACCCAAAGCAAGTAGAAGAAAGAAAGGGAAAAAAAAAAAAAAGTTTACAACAGAAACTAATGAAGTAAAAACAAATAAGCAAAAAAAAAAAGTAATAAAACCAGAGTTGCTTCTTATAAAACATCAATCAAATTGACAAACCTTTACTGGACTGATCAAGAAAAAATAGAAGACACAAATTATAAAAATTACAAGGGAGAGAGGGGATGTCACTACTGATCCTACAAAAATGAAAATGAATATAAAGGAAAAGACCATAACTTCAAGTATGCATTACATCTCAACATAAAGAAAATAAAAATCCTCACAACTGGACCCAAAATTAACATTATGATAAACAGAGAAAATATTGAAGTCATCAACAATTTCATTTTACTTGGATCCACAATCAATGCCCATGGATGAAGCAGTCAAGAAATCTAATGATCTATTGCATTGGGGAAAATCTGCTGCAAAAGACCTCTTAAAAGTGTTAAAAAGCAAAGATGTCACCTTGAGGACTAAGGTGTGCCTGACACAAGCCATGATATTTTCAATTGCCTCATATGCATGCAAAAGCTGCACAATGAATAAGGAAGACCAAAGAAGAATAGATGCTTTTGAATTACGGTGTTGGCAAAGAATATTGAATATACCATGGACTGCCAGAAGAGCAAACAAATCTGTCTTGGAAGTAGTACAGCCAAAATTCTCCTTAGAAGTGGGACGGTGGCACTTTGTCTTACTTACTTAGGACATGTTATCAGAAAGGATCAGTCCCTGGATAAGGACATCATGTTTTCAAGTAGAGGGTCAGCGAAAAAGAGCAAGACTCTTAACGAGATGGATTGACACAGTGGCTACAACAGTGGGCTCAAATACTGCAATGATTGTAAGGATGGTGAATGACTGGGCAGTATATGGCTTAAATGCCCCCATAAGAAGATAGAGAGTGACAAACTGGATAAAAACACAGGACCTATCAGTATCCTGTCTACAAGAGACACATCTTAGATTTAAAAACAAAGCTATATTAAAAATCACAGGATGGAAAAAAATACATCAAGCAAATGAAACCAAAAAAGAGCAGGAGTGGCAATACTAATCACAGATAAAATAGACTTGCAAACAAAATCCACCATAAAAGCAAAGAAGGGCATTCTATAATAACTAAAGGGATGATCCTCCATGAGGACATAGCCACAACAAATATCTACGCACCCAAAGATGGGGCTCCAAAATACATAAAACAAACCCTAACAGCACTGGAAAAAGAAACTGACAGTTCCACAATAATAGTAGAAGATTTCAACACACCACTCTCAGTAAAGGACAGAACATCTAGGAAGAAACTCAACAAAGATACAGAAGATCTAAAGGCCACAATCAAACAACTTGACCTCATAGACATAAATGAAACACTCCACCCAACAGCAACAAAGTATACATTCTTTTCTAACACATGCAGAACATTCTCCAGAATAGTCCACATCTTAGGCAACAAAGCAACCCTCAACAAAATGCAAAACACTGAGATAATACAAAGCATCTTCTCTGATTACTATGCCATCAAACTAGAAATTAATAACAGGAAGAGAAATAAAAAAAAAATTAAATACATGGAAACTGAATAACACCTTGCTTAAAAACCACTGGGTAATAGAAGAAATCAAAGATGAAATCAAAAAAATCCCTAAATCAAATGAGAATGAAAACATATCATACCAAAACCTCTGGGACACAGCAAAGGCAGTGCTTAGAGGTCAAGTTATAGCAATGGCTGCACACATCAAAAAAGAAGAAAGGGAAAAAATCAAAACATTAGCTATATAACACAAACCAATAGAAAGAGAACAGCAAAAGAAGTCCATAGCCACCAGAAGAAAGGAAATAATAAAGATCAGAGCAGAAATAAATGATGAAATAGAGAATAGAAAAACAATAGAAAGAATTAACAAAACCAAAAGTTGGTTCTTTGAAAGGGTTGACAAAACTGACAAACCTTTGGCCAAACTGAAAAAAGTAAAACAGGAGAAGATGCAAATAATCCAAATAAGAAGAGAGATATGGGACATTACAACACACCGAACTGAAATAAAAAGGATCATAACAGAGTATTATGAAAAATTATACACCAACAAATCTGAAAAACTAGAGGAAATGGACATATTTCTAGAAACACACTATCTACTTAAACTAATATAAACTGAGGTAAAATATCTGAACAGACTCACGACGAAAGAAGAGATTGAAAAGGTAATTTAAAAAACTCCCACCAAAAAAAAAGCCCTGACCCAGATGACTTCATTGGAGAATTCTACCAAATATTCAGAGAAGAGTTTGAACCAGTACTACTCAATCTA
This sequence comes from Trichechus manatus latirostris, assembly GCF_000243295.1. Classification (NCBI taxonomy): domain Eukaryota; kingdom Metazoa; phylum Chordata; class Mammalia; order Sirenia; family Trichechidae; genus Trichechus; species Trichechus manatus. The sequence goes on from NW_004443978.1 coordinate 17,183,448, forward strand.
TTTCAGAACACAGAAATGGAAAAGCTACTTCAGAATACATTCTATGTAGCCAGCATAACCCTGATACCAAAACCAGGCAAAGACACACACCAAAAAAAAAAAAAAAAAAAAAAGGAAATTACAGACCAATATCTCTTATGAATATGGATACAAAAATTCTCAACAAAATTCTAGCCAATAGAATTCATCATCATATCAAAAAAAAAAAAAATACAGCATGACAAAATGAGATTCATACCAGATATGCAAAGATGGTTCAGCATTAGAAAATCAATCAACATAATCCATCACGTAAATAAAAGAATTGCATCATCTCAATCGATGTAGAAAAGGCATTTGATAAAGTCCAACACACTTTCCTCATAAAAACTCTCAGTAAAATAAGAATAGAAGAGAAATTCCTCAACATAATAAAGGACACCTACACAAAACCAGGAAACCCTGGTGGTATAGTGGTGAAGAGTTACAGCTGCTAACCCAAAGGTCGGTAGTTCAAATCTACCAGCTGCTCCTAGGAAATCATATGGGGCAGTTCTACTCTGTCCTATAGGGTCGCTATGAGTCAGAATCAACTCCACGGCAATGGGGTTGATTTTTTGGTTTATACAAAACCAACAGCGAACATTACTCTTAATGGAGAGAGGCTGAAAACATTCCCCCTGAGAACAGGAACAAGATAAGGATGCCCTTTATCACCACTCCTATTTATCATTGTGCTGGAAATCCTAACTAGAGAAGTAAGGCAAGAAAAAGAACTATAGGGCATCCAAATTGGTAAGGAAGAAGTAAAACTATCCCTATTTGTGGTTGATATGGTACTCTACATAGAGAACCCAAAGGACTTCACAAGAAAACTACTGGAACTAACAGATTCAACAGAGTAGCAGGATACAAGGTAAACATACAAAAACCAACTGGATTCCTATACACCAATAAAGAGAACTACAAAAAGGAAATCAGGAAAGCAATAGCATTTATAATAGCTCCCCCAAAAAATAAAATACTTAGGGATAAATATAACCAGGACGTAAAAGACCTGTACAAAGAAAACTACAAAACACTACTGCAAGAAACCAAATGAGACCTACAAAAATGGAAAAATATACCATGCTTATGGATAGGTAGACTTGACATTGTGAAAATGTCTATTCTATCCAAAGCAATCTACAAATACAAGGCAATCTCAATCCAAATACCAACAGCATTCTTTAATGAGATGGAAAAGCTAATCATTAACTTTGTATAAAAAAGGAAGAGGCCCCAGATAAGTAAAGCACTATTGAAGAAAAAGAATAAAGTAGGACCTGGCACTACCTGACCTCAGAACCTACTATACATCTACGGTAGTCAAAACAGCCTGGTAATGGTACATCAACAGACACATTGACCAATGGAATAGAATCGAGAATCCAGATGCAAATCCATCCACCTATGGTCATCTGATCTTCGACCAAGTCTTAAAGTCCATTAAACAGGGATAAAAGTCTTTTTAACAAATGGTGCTGGCAAAACTGGGTGTCTATCTGAAAAAAGTGAAGCAGGGCCCATACCTCACAGCATACACAAAAACTAATTTGAAATGTATCAAAAACTTAAATATAAACCCAAAATCTATAAAAATAATAAAAGAACAAATAGAATCAATGCTAGAAGACCTAATACACAGCATAAACAAGATACAAACCTTAACTAACAATACACAAAACCAGAAGATAAGCTAGATAACTAGGATCTTCTAAGAATTAAACACTTACGCTCATCAAAAGACTTCACCAAAAAAGTGAAAAGAGAACCTACAGAGTGGGAAAAAAATTTTGGCTATGACAAATCCGACAAAGTTCTAATCTCTAAAATCTATAAGAAAATCCCACACTTCTACAACAAAAAGACAAATAATCCAATTAAAAATGGGAAAAGGATATGAACAAATACTTCACCAAAGAAGACAGTCAGGCAGCTAACACATGAGGAACTGCTCACAATCATTAGTCATTAGAGAAATGCAAATCAAAACTACAATGAGATACCATCTCAAGCCAACATTACTGGTATGAATATAAAAATCGAAAATAACAAATGTTAGAGAGGCTGTGGGGAGCTGGCAACTCTTAAGCACTGCTGGTGGGAATGTAAAATGGTACAATCATTTTGGAAAACGATATGGCCCTTCCTTAAAAAGCTGGAAATAGAAATACCATACTACCCAGCAATCTCACTCCTAGGAATATATCGTAGGGAAATATCAGCCCTCATAGGAATAGACGTACACACACTTATGTTCATTGCAGCATTATTCACCATAGCAAAAAGATGGAAGCAACCTAAGTGCCCATCAACAGACGAATGGATAAACAAACTGTGGTATATACACACAATGATGAATCTGTGAAACATCTCACAATATGGATGAAACTGGAGGGCATCATGCTGAGTGAAATAAGCCAATCACAAAAGGACAAATACTATTTGAGACCACTCTCATAAAACTCATGAAAGGTTTACACGCAGAAAGAAGCAATCTTTGATCATTATGAAAGAGGGGAGGGGTGGGGAAGGAAAAACACTGACTAAACAATAGATAAATGGTAACTTTGGTGAAGGGTAAGACAGTGCACAATACTGGGGAAGTCAGCACAACTTGACCAAGGCAAAATCATGGAAGCTTCATGGACACATCCAGATTCCCTGAGGGACTGCGTTACTGGGCTGAAGGCTGTGGAGACCATGGTCTAGGGGGACATCTACCTCAATTGACATAAAATAGTTTATGAAGAAAATGTACACTCTATTTGGTGAGTAGCATCTGGGGTCTTAAAAGTTTCTTAGGGGCCATCTAAGATAAATCTACTGGTCCCACCCAACCTGGAGCAAAGTAGAATGAAGAAATCGAAAGACACAAGGGAAAGATTAGTCCAAAGGACTAATTGACCACAACTACCACAGCTTCAACCAGACCGAGTCCGGCACAACTAGATGGTGCCTGGCTACCACCACGGATTGCTCTGACAGGGATCAAAATGGAGGGTCCTGGACAGAGCTGGATAAAAACGTAGAACAAGATTCTAACTCACAAAAAAAGACCAGACTTTCTTGTCTGACAGAGACTGGAGAAACCCCAGGAGTATGCCCTCCAGACACCCTTTTAACTCAGTAATGAAAACACTCTTGAGGTTCACCCTTCAGCCAGAGATTAGACAGGACCATAACACAAAACGAGACTAAATGGGCACGCCAGCCCAGAGGCTAGGACAAGAAGGCAGGAAGGGACAGGAAAGCTGGTAACAGAGAACCCAAGGTTGAGAAGAGGAGAGTGTTGGCATGTTGTGGGGTTGGCAATCAATATCACAAAGCAACATGTGTATTAATTTTTTAATGAGAAAATAACTTGCTCTGAAAACCTTCATCTAAATTACAATAAAAGAATTTTACAATGTTAAAAAAAAAAAAAAGAATTATGGAGAAGTTCTCAAGTTTAGTAAAGCGAATGAATGCAAACTCATTTCACCCAAATAAAAAAATTCCTTGCATTGCACCACTTTTAGAAGAGGGATAGGTTGCGGTGAAATGAAATTAAACCACAGAGTCTGCATTCCAGAAAGACTGGGAAGGGAAACACTGATTAATACTTGAAGTCCTAGACTGGGAGCACAGCTCTCCATCATTTATTCATAAATTGCCAGCCCTTTTCAGAGAACTTTTTAAATCAAACGTGGTACTTGTTTAACTATTAAAGAAAAAGAGAACAATGATGAGTTTGCAAAACATAAGATAGATGGACTTGGAGGGCATAATGCTAAGTGAAACAAGTAAGCATATAAAGACAAGTATGGTATGATCCCTCATATATAAGAAGACAAGAACAGACATATATAGAGAGGCCAATGTTCTCTGGTGATTACCAGGGAGAGAAGGGGGGGAGGGGAAATTATGCTTTCAACCATAGAAACTTATCACTTTTGATGATGGAAAAAATGGCACCAAATGTGGATGTAGTGAGCACAGCACAACCAAAGAAAAATGAGTGTTTGAGCACATATGGATGGATTCAGACGCAATTAAAGAGAATGTTGCCATTCTGTGATAAATGTAATTAATATCAATGAACAATTTTTCATGGAAATTGTCAAATGGGAACCTACCTTACTGTGTAAAATTTCACCAAAAACTCAATAAGAACAAAAAAGAGGGGGACTCCGGCAAGATGGTGCTCTAGGCAGAAGCACCACGCCGTCCCTCCACAACAAACAGAGAATCAACAATCCTGAAACCCTAGAACATCAAATGAAGAGATAAAGAACTCAGCCGAACACCAAACGGAGTAAGAATACTGAAGGAGAACAGAGAGCGAGGAGAGATTCATGCAGAGGTCCCCTACCAGCTAACGCAGCGCGGATCCACCATCTTGGACTCCTATCGGAGA
>NW_004443978.1:17195796-17214581 GCF_000243295.1 Trichechus manatus latirostris
ATCTGTTCTGTAAGCCTTCACCTGAAGTACAATAAAAAAAAAAAAAAGAACAAAAAAGAGAAACAAACTAAGAAAGAAAACAGGAGAAAATCTTCATTATTTTAGTTTGGGCAAAGTGTTCTTAAATACAATACCAAAAGCATAATTTATTTAAAAATAAAAGTGATAAATTGAATTTCATAAAAATTAAAAAGTTTTTTACTTCAAAAGACACCATTAAGGAACAAAAACATAAACCACAAACTGGAAGAAAACATTTGCAAATCATATATCTGATAATAAACTTGTATTGGACTATATAATTAACTCTTACAACTCAGTAATAAAAAAAAAAACAATTAACTAATATTCAAAAGACATACATAGAAATTTCACCAAAGAAGATATAAAACAAACAAACAAAAAAACCCAAACCTATTGCCATACAGTCCATCCTGACTTATGTTTGGTTACCCTATGTGTCACAGAGTAGAACTGAGCTCTGTAGGGTTTTCTTGGCTGTAATCTTTACAGAAGCAGATTGCCAGACCTTGCTTCCACAGTGCCACTGGATGGTTTGAACTGCTAACTTTTTGATTAGTAGTTAAGTGCAAGCCACTTGTGCCACTCAGGGATCCAAGATACAATAAACATGTGAAAAGATGATCACCACTGTTAGCCATGAGAGAAATTAAAATTAAAACCACAATGATTACCTATTTATATATTTGTGTATATAAATAAATACGTATATGAATAAATATTGATTTCAAATTGTTACATGAATAATGTAAGCAGAAGTAAAATTAAAATGTGGTTTATTTTGGTAAGAAATGACTATTTTGTGCTTAGATTGTGGAAATTCTTTTTTGTCACTTACCTGCAATTATTCTGTTAAATCTTGGCACTTTGTCTTTAAGAGTCTGAGTCTTAAATCAGTTTAAAAAAAATTCGTCTTTTAAAAAATTTAGTTCTTAATTACAATTGTTGTTTATTGCAGTGTGTTTTAAAAATGTAGCCTAAAATTATTTCTGGCTTTAGATACTTATGATTTATTTCTTTTCTATTGTTCTTGATGTTGCCTTTCCCAAATTCAGAAAAATATTTTTTCTCTTTCATCCTATAAAATAAAGGAAAATAAGAATAATTAGGTTTGTCTATTATTCTCTTTGTTGTTGTGTTTTTGTTAGTTGCCATAGAGTCATCTACTCATAGCAACCTTATTTATAACAGAAAAAAATGTTGCCCAGTCCTTTAACATCTTTATGATTGTTGGTATGTTTGAGCCCATTGTTGCAACTATTGTTTAATTCAATTTCATTGAGAGTTTCTCTCTCTCATTTTCAGACCCTCTACTTTACCAATCATGTCCTTTTCTAGCAATTGGACATTCTGGTTGAATTCTCTAGGTTTTAATTAATTCAAAATTGTTATGATAGTTTTTATCCTTCGACCTTGGTATTCAAAAAACAAACAACGTCCCCAAATCTGACAAATTAAAGAGATGATTTTCCTAGGATAATTGTAGATAAATGAAAAGTATTAATAGAATTTTCTTTTTAATGATTTTATAAATTTCAAGTTAAAATATGCAAGTTCATGTTTATGTAAAAATGTGGGTATAACTTTATCAAAAGATTTTTCTCCAAGGTTCTAGATTCACAAATCTCTTTTCATTTTTTGTTCATGAAAATTCTGAAAATGTTCTGGAAGCACTGACTCAATTACATAGAGGTCTACTGCTTATTTCAGTCTTTCATTAGACCAAGTAGCTAAGCCATATCTTCCTTGCGTATTATGTATAGCAGGAATAGTAAAATGTATTTCCACTGATCTATGTCTAGGGTCTTTGCTACACTTAATGGTTACTCATCCTATATAGACTCTTTTATTGACAGTACCCTGATATCCTATGAAATATTACTGTTTCTTCTTTAAAAATCTCCATGATTGCTGCATCACTATAAACCCAGCCACTTTCGTTTCCTTACCTGAAGAAGGAGAACTCAATATTTGCCTAATCTCATTTTAGGAACTATCTATGACTTACAAGGAACTTAGAGATGAGATAACCCTGCTTATATTGTGGTTGTAGATGATTCATACTTGAAAAGCTAAAACTTTCCAAGCTGGATATGCTATCAAAAACTTGAATTTATCCTCGCAGAAATGAGTTCACTCCTAGTGGCTAAATTAAATGCCCTCACCCAGACCTGTCAGTCGACAAAAGATAAAAAAATAAATACTTGTACTGATAGTAGTTATGATTTTAGGTTAGTTCATGACTTTGAAATTCTTTAGAAACAGATTTCCTGACCAATACAAAATGGTGAATTAAAACCTTTGAGCTTTGCTCTTACCTAAAGTTATAATAAGCCATAATAAAAATGTTTAGTAAAAATGCTTCACGATATTATTCATACGAACAGAGATAAATTTCTCATGATAATGAAGCTACCTTGACAGGAGTAATTTTAAGGGTGTTTTTAATGGGTCTTACCTGCCAATGACACAACCCTAAAAAGACTGTAAAGGTAGAACATGGACATGGACCAAAGCCTTGAGGTCTCTTTGAATACCCCAAAATGGGCTAGAAATATGTTCTGGTTATTGATGTTTATTATCAGGGTTTCTTACGGTTTTTCCTTGTGGAAAGCTATAGTGGTAATGGTAAGGGAAAAAATATTGCTTGATTTCAAATACCTGACTTGGGGAATTCTAACTTGTTTTTCCAGTAAAGGGAATATATTTCACTGGTATTGTTATTAAAAAACAAACAAACAGCAACAACAAAACAAACTATTTCAAGCTTTACCTTTTACTCAGAAATGCCATTTTATCATCCATAAATGTCAGAGAAAAGAAAGAGAACTAACAAAATTCTAAAATTATGATTATCAACACTCTAAAAAAACCCTGAAACTTCTAAGGCCTTAATTATTTCCATTAGCCTTGATGGTAGTAAGATCAATCCCTTCCAGGGTTCAAAAGTTATCTCCATCTGAGTTAATAACAGTCTGTCTCATAAATTTGAGGATTACTTCCAATCCTAGATTCTACCCTATTATAGGCTGATATGAGTAATTACTGTAGGGGACTCACACCATAACTCTAACTTTATCTCCAATATATACAAGCTGAATTTTCAAAACGCCCACCTAAGGAGCTGCTGCATGATCTGAGAACTGGAAATTTGGTCTTTTGGAAAAGACGTTGGATAATATACCACATTAATAGAACAAAAGAAAAGAACCACATGATTATTTCTGTCATTGCAGAAAAAAGCATTTGACAAAATTCAACACACTTTCATGATAAAAACAGTCAAGTTAGACAGAAATTCCCTTAATATAATAAAAGGCATTTATGAAAAGCCCATAGCTAACATTATACTCAATGGAGAAAGACTGAGAGCTTTTCCATTAAAATCAAGAACAAGACAAGGATGCTCACTCTCACTACTGCTGTTCAACATCATTCTGGAAGTCCTAGCCAGAGCAATTAGGCTAGAAACAAAAATTGGGAAAGAGGAAGTAAAATTATCTTTTCACAGACAATATTATCCTGTAACATAAAACCAAATTCATTGCCATGGAGTCAATTCCAACTCATAGTGACCCTATAGGACAGAAGAGAACTACCCCATAAGGTTTCCAAGGCTGTAACCTTTACAGAAGCAGACTGCCACATCTTTCTCCCTTGGAGCAGCTGGTGGGTTCGAACTGTCAATCTTTTGGTGAGCAGCCGAGTGCATAACCACTGAGCCACCAGGGAGTCCTGATCGTATACATCAAAAATTCCAAAGATTGTACAAGAAAGCTATTAGAACTAATACATGAATTCAGCAAAGTGGTTAGGTACAAGGTCAACACACAAAAATCAGTGGGGTTTCTATATATTAGCAAGTAGAAAAGGAAATTAAGGAAACATTACCATTTGCAATAGCATCTAAAAGGATAAAGTACCTAGGAATAAAATTTAACCAGGAAGTTGAAAGATTTGTACATAGAAAATGATAAAACACTACTACAAGAAATTCAAGAAGACCTAGATAAATGAAAGGACATTTCCTGTTCATGGATTGGAAGGCTTAATATAGTTAAGATGTAAATACTATCCAAGTTATTGTTGTTAGTTGCCGTTGAGTCACTGCTGACTCATGGTGACCCCGATGTGTTACAGAGTAGAACTGCTCCATAGGATTTTCTTGGCTATAATCTTGATGGAAGGAAATCTCCAGGCCTTTTGTTCTGCTGAGTGGGTTTGAACTAACAACCTTTAGGTTAGCAGTTGAGCGCAAAACATTTGTGCCATCTGCTACCCAAAGCAATCTATAAATTCAGTGCAATCTCCATCAAAATTCCAACTTTTTTGTAGAATTGGAAAAGCCAAACCAGCCAAACCTCGAATTTACATGGAAGGGCAAGGGACCCCCAATAGCAATCTTGAAGAAGAAGAATAAAGTAGGACTCACACATCCTGATTTCAAAACATACTACAAAGTTACAGTAATTAAAACAGCTTAGTACAGGTATAATAATAGACAGATAGATCAATGAAATAGAATTTAGAGTCCAGAAATAAATCCATACATCTATGGTCAACCAATTTTCGACAAGGGTGCTGAATTCCTTCAACGGCAACAGAAGAGCCTCTTCAACAGGTGATTCTGGGAAAATTAGGTTTCCACAAGCAGAAAAAATGAATCAGGATTCAAGCCTCATACCATACACCAATTTAAAATGGATCTAAGACCTAACTGTGAAAACTAAAACCATAAAATTCTTAGAAGAAAATGTAAGGGCGTGGCTGCAGGACCTAGTTTTTAACAATGGATTATTGCATATGACAACAAAAGCACAAGCAGCACAAGACAAAATAGATAAATGGGACCTCATGAAAATTAAGTAATTTTGTTCATCAAAGGACTTTATCTGTCTACAAAGTGAAGAGATGACTACAGATTGAGAGAAAATATTTGGGAACTATATATATGATAAGAGTCTAACATCTAAAATATATGTATATAAACCAAACCAAACCCACTGCCATCTGGTCGAAGCTGACTCATAGTGACCCATTTGGGTTTCCAAGGCTGTAAATCTCTATGGAAGCAGACTGCCACATCTTTCTCCTGTGGAGCCACTGGTAGTTTCGAATCACTGACCTTTCGGTTAGCAGTCAATTTCTGTAACCACTACACCACCAAGGTTCCTTACATATAAATACATAAACGAATGAATATATGAATAAATAAATAAATAAATAGATAATTGAATAGACAGATAAATAAATAAATATTCAAAGAAAACCAAACCTGTTGATAGTAGATTCTGAACTCAGCTATCCTATAGGACAGAGTAGAACTGTCCCATAGGGTTTCCAAGGAGCATCTGGTGGATTCAAACTGCCGACCTTTTGGTTAGCAGCTGAACTCTTAATCACTGCACCACCAGGACTCAGGAGTATCTACAGGTACAAGAAAATACAAATATGTGGGTTCAGGCACATATATTTATTGAAGCCCTGGTGGTTTACTGGTTAAGAGCTACAGCTGCAAACCAAAAGGTCTTTAGTTCAAATCCACCGTTTGCTCTTTGGAATGAGTTGGAATCAACTTGACAGCAATGGGCTTATATATATATATATATAAGATATATGGGCTTATATATATATATATATATATATATATGATAGACTAGGAAGGACCCGGTGGTCTACTTCAGAAAAGAATTAGCCAGTGAGAACCTTATGAATAGCAGTGGAACATTGTCTGATATAGTGCCCAAAGATGAGCCTCTCAGGTTGGAAGGCACTCAAAAGACAACTGGGGAAGAGCTGCCTCCTCAAAGTAGAGTCAACCTTAATGACATGGATGGAGTCAAGCTTTCAGGACCTTCATTTGTTGATGTGGAACAACTCAAAATGAGAAGAAATAGCTGCAAACATCCATTAATAATCAGAACATGGAATGTATAAAATATGAATCTAGGAAAATTGGAAATCATCAAAAATGGAACGCATGAACATTGACACCCTAGGTATTAGTGAGCAGAAATGGACTGAAATATTGGCCATTTTGAATTGGACAATCATATAGTCCACTGTGCCGGGAATGACAAATTGAAGAGGAGTGGCATTGCATTCATCATCAAAAAGAACATTTCAAGATCTATCCTGAAGTATAATGCTGTCAGTGATAGGATAATATCCATACACTTAAAAGGAAGGCCAGTTAATGTGACTATTATTCAAATTTACTCACCAACCACTAAGGCCAAAGATGAAGAAATTAAAGATGTTTACCAACTTCTGCAGTCTGAAATTGATCAAACTTGCAGTCGGGATGCATTGAGAATTACTGGTGATTGGAATGCGGAAGTTGGAAATAAAGAAGAAGGACTGGTAGATGGAAAATATGGCCTTGGTGATAGAAACAATGCCAGAGATTGCATGACAGAATTTTACAAGACCAACGATTTCCTCATTGCAAGTATGTTTTCTCATCAATATAAACAGCAACTATACACATGGACCTCACCAAATGGAATACACAGCAATCAAATCGACTGTATCTGTGGAAAGAGATGATGGAAAATCTCAATATCATCAGTCAGAGCAAGGCCAGGGGCTCACTGTGGAACAGACCATCAATTGCTCACATGCAAGTTCAAGTTGAAACTGAAGAAAATTAGAACAAGTCCATGAGAGCCAAACTACAACCTTGAGCATAGCCCACCTGAATTTAGAGACCATCTCAAGAATAGATTTGAAGCGTTGAACACTAATGACCGAAGGCCAGATGTGTTGTGGAATGACATCAAGGGCATCTTACATGAAGAAAGCAAGAGGTCATTAAAAAGATAGGAAAGAAAGAAAAGACCAAAATGGATGTCAGAAGAGACTCTGTTAAACATTGAGTAGCTAAAGCAGAAGGAAGAAATGATGAAGTAAAAGAGCTGAACAGGAGATTTCAAAGGGCGGCTCGAGAAGACAAAGTAAAGTCTCATAATGACATGTGGAAAGGTCTGGAGGTAGAAAACCAAAAAGGAAGAACACACTGAGCATTTCTCAAGCTGAAAGAACTGAAGAAAAAATTCAAGCCTTGAGTTGCAATATTGAAATATTCCGCAGGGAAAATATTAAATGACGCAGGAAGTGTAAAACGAAGATGGAAGGAATACACAGTTACTATACCAACAAGAACTGGTAGATGTTCAACCATTTCAGAATGTAGTATATTATCAGGAACTGATGGTAATGAAGGAAGAAGTCCAAGCTGCACTGAAGGCACTGGCAAAAAATAAGGCTCCAGGAATTGACGGAATACCAATAGAGATTTTTCACCAAACAGATGCAGCACTGGAAGTGCTCATTTGTCTATGCCAAGAAATATGGAAGACAGCTACCTGGCCAACTGACTAGAAGAGATCCATATTTATGCTTATTCTCAAGAAAAGTGATCTGACCAAATGTGGAAATTATGGAACAATATCACATGCAGGTAAAATTTTGCTGAAGATCATTCAAAAGTGACTGCAGCAGTATATCAACAGAGAACTGCCAGAAATTCAAACCTAATTCAGAAGAGGATGTGGAACCAGGGATGCCATTGCTGATGTCAGATAGATCCTGGCTGAAAGCAGAGAATACCACAAAGATGTTTACCTGTGTTTTATTGACCATGCAAAGTCATTTGACTGTGTGAATCATAGTAAATTATGGATAACATTGCGAAGAATGTGAATTCCAGAACACTTAACTGTGCTCATGAGGAACCTGTACATACATCAAGAGGCAGTCATTCGAACAGAACAAGGGGATACTGTGTGGTTCAAAGTCAGGAAAGGTGTGCATCAGGGTTGTGTCCTTTCACTATACCTATTCAATCTGTATGCTTAACAAATAATCCGAGAAGTTGGACTATATGAAGAAGAATGGGGCATCAAGATTGGAGGCAGACTCATTAACAACCTGTGTTATGCAGAGGACACAACCTTGCTTGCTGAAAGTGAAGAGGACTTGAAGCACTTACTGATGAAGATCAAAGACCACAGCCTTCAGTATGGATAACACCTCAACATAAAGAAAACAAAAATCCTGGCAACTGGACCAATAAACAACATAATGATAAACGGAGAAAATATTGAAGTTGCCAGGGATTTCATTTGCTTGGATCCACAATCAACACCCATGGAAGCAGTGGTCAAGAAATCAAATGATGCATTGCATTAAGCAAATCTGCTGCAAAAGACCTCTTTAAAGTGCTGAAAAATAAAGATGTCACCTTGAAGACTAAGGTGTGCTTGACCCAAACCATGGTATTTTCAGTCGCCTCATATGCATGCGAAAGCTGTACAATGAATAAGGAAGACCGAAGAAGAATTGACACCTTTGAATTGTGGTGTTGGTGAAGAATACTGAATATACTATGGAGTGCCAAAAGAACGAACACATCTGTCCTGGAAGATAATTTAATCTTGATAGACAAGAAGATAGCAAACACTTCTTGTTATACCTACATACTACAGGCAAGTGAAACAGCCTGTCACTAGGCTAAAACAAGAAAAAAGCCACCTGGCTCTCTGCAACAGATCCAGCTGTATTGCAGGACATGTTTTCCTTGCCTGGGTTTGGTAATCTAGGCCTCTGCCTCCAGACCTGTTAGACAAGGACTAATAACCACTGTTTCTGGTAATTGTTCTCAATGCAGTTGGTGATATATTCCATTCAGAGTCTTAAATGCACCTGTGTAGCTGTTGTCATATCAGACAATTCAACAACTCATCCTGCAATGAAGGAGTAAGAGAGGCTAAGCCTAGTTCACCTAGTTCATATACATGCAGAATTCTCTGGACATCCATCTCATGAAGATCATTGATTCACATCCTGAAGCTGGATTTTGTCTGTCCTTGGCCTAAAGTAGGGACTGAGAAAGAAATGCATGCCCCTGCCATCTGGGAGCTGATCTGGCACCATCTGTTAGGCCTCAGCATTGCTAGGCTCTGACCAGGCACTGCTAGCTCTGTCATGGTGTTCTTCTGCTGAACATAATTTCACAGAACATCAGCATCAGACAAGGCCATTTTGTGACCCTGGTAGATCAAGACAAAAACAAGAACACTTCATAACTAAGTTTGAACACAGACAAAAACACAAGCATTGTCTGAGTCACAAAAGTGACCAAACCGCCCTGTCTCCTGGCTGATGTGTCTGCAGCTGCCTTATCAATGATAGTTTAGGCTTCAGTTCCTCTCATCTTGCGTCCCTGGGTGGTACAAATGGTTAATGCACTCAGCTGCTAACCAGAAGGTCGGAGGTTCATAGCTACCTAGAGGCACATTGGAAGAAAGGCCTGGTGATCTACTTCCAAAAAATCAACCATTGAAAACCCGATGGAGCACAGTTCTACTCTGACACAGATGGAGTCACCAGGAGTCAGAGTCTACTCAATGGAATTTCCCCCACTTCCTGTCAGTATCCAATCTAGCACAAAGATCCACTTCCTGGAACTTTTCCCCAAAGTACCTAATTAAAGCCCAAATCCTATAAGTCTTCTCTAACATGCTCCTACTGAGAACCACATGGTTTCCCATGATATTTTCAGTCTTTAAAATGAGCAATAAAGCCCACTTGTTTTGCTAAAGGTCTGTGTCTGGTGGTCTTTGGCTGGAGAGCAGTGATAACACAGAATAAAGAGCCCTTCCATGGATACATCCCTGTATACCCAACTAGAGACACACTTCCAAGACTGAATTAAATAAAAACTGAAATTACCACAAGTCGTAACTTCCTGTTGCCTGAACTGCTTATTATAGGTTATTTCCTTTGTGTAGTTAACATTATCTATTTAGATTATTATGGTAGTGTCATTCTTTTAAAAATATTTTTATTCAAAAAAGCTCTGCAGGTTTTTCTGATACACAGATCAGGTTGGGAATCCCTTGTCCACGTCAGTGGAACTGAGGTGAGGAGAGTTTGAAGTCAATTTCAACTTTTCAGTAGATGGTCCTTGTACCATCACTTCATCCATTTCTTTCTTGGGCCCTGAAGTAATTTTTTAATTTCAGTGTTACCATTTTAACCATTTTTAAGTGTACAATTCAGTGACATTGATTATATTCACCATTTTGTACAATCATCACCACTATCCATTCCCAAATTTTTATATCACCACAAACAGAAACTCAGAACTCTCATGCCCTTCTCCCACCAGGCCCTGCTACCTCTAATAAACTTTTGTCTCTATGCATTTGCATATTCTATATATTACATATAAGTGGGATCATAAAATATTTGTCCTTTTGTGTCTGATATTTTATTCAGCATAATGTACTCAAGGTTCATTCATGCCATAGCATGTATCAGAACTTCATTTCTCTTTATGGCTGAATAATATTCCATTGTACGGACATATCACATTTTGTTTATCCATTCATCTGATGCTGGACACTTGGGTTGCTTCCACTTTTTGGCTATTGGGAACAGTGCTGCTATGAACATTGATATACTGGGGGTTGTGTTTTGAGGTAGGGTGGAACCTCTAAGGTTCAGAGAAAAGATCTTGCTTAAAATCAGAGTATTTAGTAAATGATAGTGAAAATGATAATAATTAATACATATATATACTAAGAAGCCTTGGTGGGCCCCTTGGAAACCGTACGGGGCAGTTCTACTCTGTCCTATAGGGTCGCTATGAGTCGGAATCCACTTGATGGCAGTGGTTTTGTTTTTTTTTAAATATATACTGAACATTCACTGTTCTGTGCAATCTTCTGAATCCTTTGTGATTCTAATCTCACAACAACGCAGAGATAGGTACTGTTATTAGCACTGCTTACCAGAAAGAAGACTGAGTCACAGGGACAAGTAGGCCACTTGCCTCAAGTTGCTGAGCTAGGAGGGGGTCACCACCAGGACATTGGACTGGGGCGTTCTGATTCCAGGGTCCCCTTCTTTCCACGCCACAGTCTGCATTTCACTCTCCTTCCATGTACAGCACATTCGCTAACCCCTTCCCTGCTTGAATTCCCCTCTCTGGGAGAGGCCAGACAAGGTGAAGGCAATAGGATAGGGAATTTGCAGAGCTCCTTTGAAATGTGACATTTCTCTTTATGCCAAGTTCTCTTTTGGACAGAGTTATGGGTTAAGAGCAAGGCAGAAGCAAGGGGGGTGGTAGGAAGGCTCACAGGACTGAGTTCTTCCAGGTGGAGCCTGAAGTTGCTTTGAATGTAACTCAATTTCTTACCCACTGACCCTCAGCTCCCAGGGAAGCTGGAAGGCTCATTGCTCAAGGCTTATGTGGTTTTCTTGTCCACATATGGACAAGGGACCTTCAGAAGTGGCTCCAGGGGTTGATTCCTGGAGTGTGTTTGCAGGGGTCCTGGTCCCCTGTGGGGTTTAGAGTTCCTGAGCTCCTGAGCCCCCAGTGGGGGATGCACCAAGGGTGCAGTCACCATTCATGAGCCATCATTATCCCAACAGTATGTTCCTCTCTGCAAAAAAGTGGTTTTTAAGAGAAAGAGCACTGTATGCAAAAACAAAAGCCACTCCCAATTCTTTTCTTCTCCTTTCCCCAGAGTTGACCAAGATCTTGAAATTGGTGTGTACCACTGCCTTACATGTTTTCGTTACACAATCCTGTACTGTGAACAATATATCAACTTGTCTCCTGTTTTAAAGGCATGGTCCTTCCTTCCTAGGCACAATTTTTCGAGATGCCCCAGACTCCCTTTTCTGTCTGGGTGTTTTATCCTCAAAGGTTAATTCCACAAAAGGGTATAGAAAGTGAGCATAGAAGGTAATTTTGTGGAAAATTACTGGTTCCCTTAACGCTGGTGTCCCAATGGCACTGTGGGAGGCAAGAGGGCCTGGCCCATCTCAATTCTGTGCAATGCTGCTCATTCTGCAGCAGGCTGCACTCCCTGAAGGAAACAGACCCTGAGCACAGAAGGGACTTGGGAGTTCAGAAATTTGAGCAGAGCAGGTCCTGATCCCAGGGACCTCGACATGTGGCCCTGTTCCGTGCACTAACCGCCATGTGCAGTGTTTATTTCCTCCTCCTTCTCCTCCAGCAAAAGCAGGCAGTTTAGTTGATGGTTTCTTTGCCTCTGCTCAAAGAATCTCTAACACACTGCAGACCTCCCTAAGTTCAGTGACGATTACACTTGTGCCTACCCAGCTCCTGGGAGACAGGGCTGTGTCCTGAGTTCAGGTTCATGACTGCAGGGTCTAGAAAGTCAGACCCAGGGTAATTAAGCTCTAGCAGAGCAATGTACTCAGGGAAGTAGCTCCTCCCCAAGCCCAGGAGATGGACATGACCAGCTAGACTAATCATGGCATCCTCACTCCTTTTGCTGGTGACTGTTCTATGGACAGGCAGTGGATTAGTTTATGGCCAGAATGAGCTGTAAGCCCATGTCTGCTGGGGTGGGGGGCAGTCTGGAAGAAGTTCTGTGCCCTTATGGAAACCCATCAGGCAAGAAAAACCGACCTTCTTGCCTTCATGGTTGTGTGGCAAGGATATGATTCTTGTGGGCATCTTGCACCCACAAGGGAAAATCCTTCTGACATTGAGAAGGGCAGACTGATAGGGAGAAAGCGGTTTTTAATCCTGATAATATGGCAAAGCTGCTGACCCAGGCCTGGAGCGCCTTTCATCCAGCCTCGTGGGATGCAGGTGAACAATTCTCTCTCTGGCAAGTCAGCGACGCCAAGTTTCCGTCCTTGCAAAGGAGGCTGCAGGGAACACGCATGGCCTGAGAGAGGAAAGTGCCCTCTTAGGCTTGGGGATTGCAGTGGAAGAAAAGGTGACTCATCCAGTGACTCTGTGGAGAAGGCTGTTAGCAAGGTCCCTTTGGGGGTTACTAGAGGTCACGTTAATCAATTGCTATTTATTAGGTGCTTACATACGTATGCATCATATGCATGCGAAAGCTAGACAATGACTAAAGAAGACCAAAGAAGAGTTGATGCCTTTGAATTATGGTGCTGGTGAAGAGTATTGAATGTACCATGGACTGCCAGAAGAGCGAACAAATCTGTCTTGGAGGAAGTACAGCCAGAGTGCTCCTTGGAAGAGAGGATGGCAAGACTTCTTCTCACATACTTTGGACATGTTATCAGGAGGGACCAGTCCCTGGAGAAGGACATCATGCTTGATAATGTAGAGGGTCAGTGAAAAAGAGGAAGACCTTCAACAAGATGGATTGACACAGTGGCTGCAAAAATGGGCTCAAACATAACGATTGTGAAGATCCTGCAGGACAGGGCAGTGTTTCGTTCTGTTGTGCGTTGGGTCGCTATGAGTCGGAACCAACTCAAAGGCACCTAACAACACCAACAACAGGTGCTTGCAATCCAAAGGATTATTCATCTCTCATAGCCAAAAAAGAAAAGAAGGGAAAGGGAAGGAATTGGTCTGGGGCCCAGAAAAATGTGGAAATTGCTAGGCTTAGACTGACATCTTGTGGCTCAGGGTGAAATAGGCATGCCACTAAGAAACTACCTTTAATTTAAGGGGGTTTGGGAGTAGAGAAGGAGAGGAGACTGAGATGAGGGAACAGGAGTCTTTTTAATGTCACTCACTTTTTCTTCATTCCTTTTTTATTATATGCCAAACTTCTTCAATACTCTCTTAATAAGGATATTATTATTATCATATTTTAATAATAATGACTACAGATTTAAATTTATTTCTAATAATATTATTAATTGTAACTAATTTTATTTCAAAGCAATAAACCATTTACCTAATATCAATCGATGACCACTTTCTTTTAATGACCAATGTGATATAATAAACCCAAGGGGTTTGTGTAGTTTTCTAACTAGAAGTTAACATGGTGCATCTCATACATTATCTTATTTCTGATAGGATGGCAGCAGTGTCCCCATTTTCTAGATGAGGAAGCTGAGGGACGCCCGAGGTCACACAGGCAGCAAGTGGTCGGTGAGGTCTTGAATGCAAGTCCCTCAGACCCTAAAGCCAAGACTTTCTTCCAGTGCTGGGGCAACAAGTCTCCACATCATCTCGTTTAACCTTAAAAAATACCCTAACTAGTTGTCGTTTAGTTGATTCTGACTAATAGCGACGCCATTTTTGTCAGAGTAGGACTGTGCTTCATAGGGTTTTCTGTGGTTGATTTTTCTGAAGTAGATCTTGCAAGGCACCTCTGGGTGGACTTGAACCTCCAAATTTTAGGTTAGCTACCAAGCATGTTAACCGTTTGCACCACCCAGAGATTCCTTTAGTAAGGTAGACATTCTTAGTCCTGATTTATAAATAAGGAAACATGAATGGTGGGGTCAGGGAGAGTCTGAACCTTGACCTGCCTACTTCCATAATCCATCTGAGTGAGGGGCCTTCTCATCCCCCTCTGGGCAGTCCACCCCCATGCTGCCCTTCTCCCCACTCCTTCTTCCCTATCTTACGTACACCTCTCCTACAACCTGGCCTTCCAAGAAACAGCTAGCATTTGTTGCCGTGGCTTGCCTTGAAATATTAGTATTAAGGTTATTATTTTTCCCAGGGACATTTGCACTGTAACAGATACAGTGCTCTAGAAGACAGAAAATCTTTGGATTCAAAAGGGGCTTGTTGGCCTGTAAGAGATATATAGGGTGGTTGTGGGTATGTAGGAGTCCTGGTGGCACAGTAGATAAGCGCTCGGCTACTAACCGTAAGGTCGGTGGTTCAAACCCACAGACTGCTCTGTGGGAGAATCTGTGGCAATCTCCTTCCGCAAAGATCTACGGCCCTGGAAACCCTATGGAGCAGCTCCACTCTGTCCTCTAGGGTTGCTAGGAGTCAGAATTGACTCAAAGGCAATGGGTTTGGTTTCTGGTTGGTTTGGTGGGTATTTAGGGACAGGCGGACAAAGGCTTTCTTTAAACAACCTCACAAAGACACTTGTGCGCTAGGCAACCTTGGGCTCCCAGAGATCAGATTACAAATCCGGGGTAAATGAAAACCCAGCTGGGGACAAACAGTTGTTTACTCAGTATCTTGATGGACTCACCACCAGATCGATGCAGATGCCACCTGAGAACAGCTGGAAGGGGAGCCTAAGGCAAACAGTGATTTTTCCCTATCATTTTGAAGAACTGTATCTTCACAATTTCAAAATACAAGGGGCCAGAACATTTTAACCTCAATTACTTTGGAGTTTTCATTTTTCCTAAAATAATTTGGAAGAAAATGGGCCAATTAACTGGCGTCATTCATTGCATACTGATTAAGTGCCAGGCAACCAGGCACAGTGCTAAGGGCTTTTTCTGCATTGCCTCATATAAGCCCCACAAAAACACCTATGAGGTAGTATATCAATGAGATATGAGAGAACTGACTATCAGAAAAGGTGGGTGCCCCATCCCAGGTCACACAGGTGGTAGGGGCAGAGCTGGAATTAGGTTGGGTCTGATTCAACCTCAAGCTCTTATTTTGTACGTCTCCACATTATCAATCTCATTTTTGGTAATTGAATTGAATATCAACTCTGAGATTTTGGTTTTCAGCATTTTCCTCCTTCCTCTTTGGTACAGGGATAAGCAGAGTAGATGGAGACCGAGACACAGGCACGCCAGTCCCCTTTTGCTAATGGTAATTGTAGCACAGGTTCCCAGAATTATGGCAGCCCCTTTCTATGACGGTTCAGTGGGCCTTAGTCTGAGCCCCCTGTCAGAGACAGCAGGTATTTCTGAGAATGGGGGGAGTGTGACAATGTTCCAGGGACCCACTTGTGCCCCTGAGCACCCTGTGCTCTAGATTATAAACTATAACAATGACAACAACACAAAAAAAACCCATTGCCGTTGAGTTGATTCTGACTCATAGCAACCGTATGGGACAGAGTAGAACTGCCCCATAGGGTTTCTAAGAAGCAGCTGGTGGATTTGAACTGCCTATCTATTTTGGTTAGCAGCCGAGCTCTTAACCAATGTGCCACCAGGGCTCCATAAACTATAAAGCACTATGTAAATACAAGACACTCTTTTGTTTTCAGAGTTACTTAACCTAATGTTTCTGAAGCTGATGAATTAGAGTTGATTCTGTTTACATACAGGGGTATTGAGAATTTATGCTAACTAAACTCACCCTTGGTGTATATTACATTATTGCATTTTGTGTCTCCTAGGATTAATAGTTTGAAATGGATGAGTTTTTCTGTAGTATGCTTCTAGGTATGTGAGCTTCTCTCTCCTCTTACTGAGACAACTTTTTTTTTCTTTTTTCTTTCTCACTTTAGAGAAGTTGGAGGGACATGGGGTGGGGGGGGGGCTGGGGAGAACAGAAATTAGGATTATTGCAGCAGATTTTCAAAGAAAAAAATAATATTCAGCTTTCAGCATGAAACATAGGTTCCCCCTCACTCCCATTCCTCAGGCAAGGGAAGAGTCTTGAGAATCAGGCTTTCTTAGGCTGGAAGGTATTTTCTAAATCCAAAGGACTCAGATCATAGAATTTCTTCCACGGTAGAGAAGATATCGCCTTTGTTAATGACAGCTAGGATAGGAGATAGATAATCCACAATGAAAGAAATAAAAGCTCAGATAGGAGAGTTAATGTCCTAGAGTAGAAGGATATGATATAGAAGAAAGTAAAGTTTAAAGATTGCTTCTAGCCTCAAGATTGTGGTAAAAGGAAGGGAGATGCAGAGAGAGTAATAGCTCAGGTGCCTGAGATCTCTTCCTGAGCTGAGGTTGGATCTAGCGGTGTGGGGCAAGCTTTGCTTATATTCACCCAGCTGAGTGTGAGGTTTCCCAGGAACACTGGGGCTGGGCAGGCTTCCCTGGGCGTGCTAGGTAGGGTCTGTAAGCCTCTATTTCTGTATGCGGCCACTGTCAACACAGTGTTAGGCAAGGATGCTGCGGCAGGGGGAGAAGGCAGCCCAGGAAGTAGATAGGTATATCCAATCTCCCCTCCAAGGCCACCAGCTGCTTCCCAGAATGCCCTTGTCCCAATCCACATCAAAGCAATTTTCATGGTATAGTGTTGCTAGGCAGAAGGGAAGAGAGCTTGGGTTTGGTTGTGGCATGGATGGAATCTAAATGCTCCCACCTCCCCCTTCCTCAAAGAGAGGAAAGAAAAATAGTTGAGAGAACAGCAGGTGATCCTTCCAGAGGGATGTCACTTTGGTGGGTCAAAGAGATTCTGTCTTGGAGCCCTCAATCAAATCAATGACTTACAGGACTTGGTATATAAATTCCCCAGCTCCATCTCCTTCAGATGGGCTAATTCACATAAAGGCTGGCAGTTCAAACCCACTCAGAAGCTCCACAGAAGAAAGGCCTGGCAATCTGCTTCTATCAAGATTACAGCCAAGAAAATCCTATGGAGCAGTTCTACTCTGTAACACATGGGGTCCCCATGAGCTGGAATCCACTTGATGACAACGCATTTGTGTTTTTTGTTGTTGTTTGTCTATTTTGGTGTTCTGTACCAGTTCCCAGACTTCCCTCACTCACCTTCGCTGACAGCTTATTTGATAACACACACTCTTTATTTGTGGTGTTTTCTCCCTGTCTCCCTTCCCCACTCCTCCACTGGTCTTTCATTCATTACCCAAAATAAACTAACTGCCCTTGAATGCATATCTTAGGGTCTGATACCCTAAAACACTAAAACAACACTAATGATATTAGCTTTGCATTGTTGATTCTTGATAATTTTAGATGTATTGTCTCATTTGACAGTTGTCTCTGAGATCTAGTGCCTTTTTCTCATACCCATCATGTCCCACAGCTGATGGACCACACATAAGAAAGCCAAGGAAGAAGAGGGGTCTTCATTTATTTTGTTAGGGGTGTCTGTGTGGTTATGTATGTATGTACAAGTGTGTGCATGAGCACAGCTATTTTATTTTCCAAAATTAAATAGTTATTGTTTATTTAGTATTTGGGGCTAACTTTTCCCTCTAAGGGAAACACTGATATTCTGCAGTTTGGTGTAGCCCCACCCACCCCCCCATCAAAGAAAAAAATTTAGAATATGTTAAGGAAAGCAGAACTCTATTTTCCTTAAAGAAAATTATCAGATTGCTCATCATATTCATTTATAAAAGAGGACTGTGATTTTATGAGATGAAATGCATTCAACTTAAAGTGTTTGCTCCGTCTTTCCCTGTTATTCCTTCTTCCTCTTGCTCCCGCTCCCTTCCTTTAGTCTCCCCACATTCCTTAGCTACACTTGTCTTTCTTAGGACCCCTCCCACTCTCCACATGCACCATAAAACAAAGATGAGCATTAGATGGCTCATCCAGACGTCCGTTCCAGGGCTAATGCATTTCTGCATAAGAGCACATTCTCTGAGATCTTTGTTGTTGTTAGTTGTCATGGAGTCGGCCCCCCACTGATGGTGACCCCGTGCTCAGTGGAATGAAACATCGTGGTCTGCTCCTGCACCATTCTCGTGATTAGTTGCGGATCAGACCATTGTGATTCATAGGGTTTTCACTGGCTGATTTTTGGAAGTAGATCTCCAGGCCTTTCTTACAGTCCATTTTAGTCCAGAAGCTACGCTGAAACCTGTACAGTATCATAACAACACACAAGGTTCCACTGACAGACAGGTGGTGACTACTTAAGGAGTGTTGACTAGGAACTGAACTCGAATCTCCTAGATGGAGTGCAAGAATTCTACCATGAACTGCCAATGCCTCTCTCTAATACCTTTTCCACGTGCTAAATTGTTTGAAAAGATAGTCTTTTTTTTTTTTTTTATTGTACTTCAGGTGAAGGCTTACAGAGCAAATAGTTTCTCATGAAACAGTAGTACACATGTTGTTTTATGACATTGGTTAACAAC
>NW_004443978.1:17214681-17260809 GCF_000243295.1 Trichechus manatus latirostris
TGCACAGTTCAGTGACATTGACTACGCTCTTCCAATTGTGCCGCTATTCTCACTTAAGATGAACGCTTACAGAACAAAATAGTTTCTCATTTAACAGTTACTACAAATGTTGCCCTGTGACAATGGTTAACAATCTCACAAGATATTGTCTTTTGAGGAAATCACTCAAGTACTACCAGTTAGAATATTCTTTATAAGAAGCCATTGTGTGTTGAGTCACAGTTGCAAGTCTTGGGTAAGTTAAGAGTCTTCAGACATAAATCTCCTAATGGAGAATAGATAAAATCTGGTTTTAGCAAGAATTATATAAAGAGAAGTATCTTTTAAAATGACAAATGCTCCTTTTTTGTTTGAAAATCATTACAGATTCCATCCACGTTCAAGTGATTTCGTGCAAGAATAATGACTGGCTGGTAATAGCTAAATAGCTTGGCAACCCTCTTCATGACAAAGGATCTACCATGAAACACGTTTACTTTGCTTCAGGAAAGAGGAAGGGACAAGACAATCTTTCTAACCCCTAGCTTAAGGGGTTTTATCAATAACAATGATACCAAACATAGGCTTCTTATTAAAACTGGAATGGCCGTTGATGGATTTTTCTCAGTATTTTCCATTGGGTCACCCAGGTTAATATTTTAAGAACTCAGGTGATTTCAAGTGGGTAGGACTGAGAAACAAGAAAGACGTCATGTTTACTGTTCATGTTTTCCCTGGGGTCTCAATATCAGAGGAAGCGGTTCATAGCTAGTAAATATTCTTGAATTAATTTCATTAGGGACGCAGAATTTTTAGAGTTCTGAAGTGTTCCCTTTGAGAATTACCGTGTCGTGTTTTATGGATGGGATAGGTTAGTACCTTGAAGCTTTTTTTCCTGTGGGGAAAGAAGCTTATCATAAAAAACACAGAGTATGTGACTGAAGTATAGCTCATTTTGCTGTTGGAAACTATCTTAACTTTTTATGGCCTAAATTTGTTTTTCAGTAAAACAAGACTTATCCTTTCACTCAGTTAAGCATGTTTTCGTAGCTCCCTTTAGAAAAATGTCCAATTTTCTGAAATCTAATGACTACAAAAGCCCTTTTGTGAGGAAAGAATCTTTAATCCCTGCGATGGGAAACCTATTTCCCACACCGTGGGAATTTTTCAGTTAGTAGAACTTTAAAGTCCCTGTGGGCTTAAGGGGTTAACACAAGTAAACTAGGGAAAAGTGGTGTCTCCCATGGCCTAACAAGTTAGAAAGTTTTTTTGGTTGGTTTTTGTTTTTGGTCTGACTTGTCCGCAATACTAAAGGCTTTTCCTCTCCTTATGCTCATAGAGAAGCCTTGGTGGTGCAGTGGTTAAAGTACTAGGCTGCTAACCAAAAAGTTGGTGGTTTGAACCCACCAGCAAGCAGCTCATGGGAGAAAGATACAGCAGTCTGCTTCTGTAAAGATTACAGCCTTGGAAACCCTGTGGGGCAATACTACTCTTGTCCTACAGGGTTGCTAGGAGTCAGAATAGACTCAATGGCAACGGGTTTTGGTTTTATGTTCATAGCTCGGACATGTTTGCCCATGGATCAAATGTGCGTAACAAACATTTATTCCTCCTAGAGGAGACAAAAGAAAATGAATGAATGCTAGTGAAAAGTGATAAGTTTAGGTTGAAAAGAGTGTTATTGATTGGCTCTGTGCTATGGGAATTATTCATAATAAAGAAGAGAAAGCAGAGGTGCTTAGGGACACAAAGGCTATTGAAAAGTCAAAATGTTAAAAGTAAGGAAGTATTGAGAGTTGGAGATAAGAGAATTTTCCATTCTCTGATCTTTAATTCCCATATCCTCTGTAGTCTTCCACAGACAAATAAGCACCAGGAAAAAGAAGAATTAGCAAGTGAACAGCTCTATTGCTCGATGGACGATGGACGTATGCAAGACTATCAATGAGGCTTAACTCTTCAACTCCCGACTACTTTGATCACCTTTCCTCATTCCTAAAATAGACTTGCCTTTACTTTGATTTCTCTCAGGCTTTCTTGACATAAATTCTAGTTTATAAACATATCTTTTCTAAATTGCAATTAAATTCACATGACATAAAATTCACCATTTTGATAATTTGAAGCGTATAATCCAGTGGTTTCTAGTATATCTACAATGTTCTGCAATCACCAAAGCTATTTAATTGTAGTCTTCGATGCACGGTTAACTTTACTCTTAATGTACCTACATAATTTAGCGTACCATTTCAGTTGCCTTGTCATTTTATTCTTTTTGGTGCTACTGTAAATGGATTTTTTGTTGTTGTTGTTATTGCATTTGTATATAAAAAAGCAACCGATTTTTATTTATTGAGCTTATATACTGCAACATTGCTAAACTTATTTGTTCTAAAAGTTGTTTGTGCAGATTCTTTAGGGTTTTCTAGGTATAAAATCGTGTCATCTATGAATAGAGATAATTTTACTTTTTCCTTTCCAATCTGGATGTTTTTATTTCTTTTTCTTGCCTAACTGCCCTAACAAAAACTTCCAGTACAATGCTGAATAGAGTGATGGCAGACATCCTTGTCTTGTTTCAGATCTTAGGCGGGAGATTTCAGTCTTACACCATTAAATATGATGTTAGCTGTGGGTTTTTTGTAGACGCCTCTTATCAGTTGAGGAAGTTCTCTATTTGTAGTTTATGGAGTGTTTTTACCATGAAATGGTGTTGGATTTTGTCAAATGCCTCTTCTGTGTCTTTTGAGATAATCATATGTTTATTTTTCTTCATTCTATTAATATATGATGTATTTCATAGATTGATTTTTATATGTTGAACCACCCTTGCAATACTGGGATGAAGTCCCACTTGGTCACGGTGCATACTCCTTTTAATATGCTGCTGGTTTCATTTTGCTAGTATTTTTTTGAGGAGTTTTGCATCTATATTCATAAGGGATATTAGTCTGTAGTTTTCTTTGACTGTGATGTCTTGTTTGGCTTTGGTATCGGGATAAAACTAGTCTCCTAGAGTGAGTTAGGAAGTGTTCCCTCTTCTATTTTTAGAAGCGTTTGAGAAGGATTAGTCTTAATTCTTCCTTAAACACTTGGTAGAATTTGCTAAAGAAGCCAACACTTGAAAAAATGATCCCACAAGAGTTTGGAAACCACTAACCTAGTGAAAGTTTCAGAGAAAGCAATTTGTTCCTAGTCACAGATGAGCTGAAGATCAGGCTGTGCCTTCTGAGTCTTCCACACTTTGATTTCAGGATTTCAGTTAGGTTTTTTTTGTTTTTGTTTTTGTTTTTTTTTACAAAGTGTGAATTTCTAACATCCAACACATCCAGAGTCATCTGCCAATTTAAGAAGGTACCCAAATCAAATGCATATTGTTTGAACAAGTCTGCCATTTTGGAATATTCCCCCCAACTGATCTTGTCTGCTAGGACAAATACTAAGAACCTCATTCTCCTAAAATAATCTGGGTGTGGGATTATTGCAGTAAATTAGGTAGACATTAACACTGTGTGGCACATTCAACTTGCACTGTCATTTCTGGGTGGTGTCAGAGAAATTGTATAGCTCTTCCAGGATTTTTCATTTTTCTAGAAATATCTAATTTGATTTATAAAAATGGAGGTTTCCTGTGGTTAAGATTATCATAGCTGCTAACTGAGAGGTTGGAAGTTTGAGTTCACCCAGACATGCCTCATAAGAAAGGCCAGGTGATCTGCTTTTGAAAAGTCAGCCACTGAAAACTCCATGGAGCACAGCTCCACTCTAACACACATGGGGTTAGCATGAGTCAGAATGGACTCAATGACAACTGCTTAAGATTGTCATGCTCATTCTCCAGTTCTTACTCTGCCTTTTTTACCCCCACAACATAGTAAAAACTCTTCTGCTGTCTTTAAAGGGGGCAAGGAAGAGGCTTGAGGAACTCCTCAGATGTGTCCCAGTGGTGTGCGTCTAGCTGCCTCAGCCTCATTTGCTCCAGAGCTGACACAAACTTCCTCAGCTTTGAGTGAGTAGAGTGTTCCCCTCTCTGGGTGTGGGTCTTGTTTCTCTGTACCTGTGTCTGCCTGTAGGGTCACTGTGAGTTGGAACCGACTTGACTGCAATGGGTTTGTTTGTGTTTGTGTTTGTGTCTGCCTATACGTCTGTTCTCTCCCAAGTGCTGAAAGTCATTAGTTGACAAATATGTTGTACAGGGTCTGCATATAACCTGCCAATATCAGGTCTGGCTCCACTTGCCATTGATTGCAGGGATTCATTTCATTTCATTCTATTTATTTCTTCCCTACACTTGGAGACTCAGGACTCTCTCTGCTCCCCCTGCACGTGGCCTTTTCCCCTGGTTCCTTTTAATGATGCTGTGGCCCTGCTCTTCAGGACCCGGAAAACCAGCGGGGGAGAGTGCAGTGGAGAGTGAAACACCAAGCATGGAGCTGGGTTCATTAGCATCTCTCGCCTCAGGCCTCTGTACAGGGCAGACATCTTGGTAGAAAGAGAGACAGAATGGGATCAGAACTGAGTCAGTACCCAAATTAAGTCTGAGCTGTGCAACTGGTAGGAAAGCCCCACACCTGACCCCAAGCAGCAACTTGCAAATTGGCCTTCAGAGCTCTCCTCAGGGCCTTGAGAGAGAACCACATTCTGCAATTAAGGCTCCTTTTCGTTGCTCCTTTTCTGGTATGTTCGGTGTTCTGGAGTGAAGGGGTCCCTCTGCCCATGGAGGGCAGCCCCAGCCAGATTGCTCAGTTCAGAGGGACAGGGAGCCACTTGAGCCTTGGGAATTTTTTTTTTTTTTTAATGAGTTACTCTTCAGGCAGTCTTTAAATAGTTCTCTATGCTGCAGGTAGTGAAGGTGGACCCTTCCTTCACCACATATGGAGAGGGGAATAGGGAAGCCTGCAGTACCAGTCATTTATATTGGGCTTTCGAAGGTCTGTTCGTTCACTCAGCAAATATTTATTGAGGCAATACTAGGTGCCAGAAACACTTCTAGGCATGTTACATGAACACAACAAAGATGCTCCCTTCCTGGCACCTGCATTTTGACCATTAAATATATTAAGACTCATCAGAAAGAAATAAGAGCATTGCCTACCGAGGTCCCTAACGCCATGAAGGCAGGGGCCATGTCTGCCCTGCTCACTATTAGACCCCATACCTTGCTTAGTCTGGCATACGTCCATGCTCTTCACGGCACATGGTCAGTCCTGAGCATCCCCAGCAGGTAGCAGCCCCTTATGGCAGCTGGTATGGAGGTTGGCCATGCCCAGGAGTCAGGGGCTGCACTGGGACACTTCTTGTGGCAGGCAACTTTGTGGTTGATTTTGGCACAGTTTGGTGCCCATCGCCAGGGCTCCACCTCAGCTTCTCTTTGCTTTCCTGCCTCAAGGTTTTCTTTGGAGTCCAGAAAGCTGCTCAGACGTATTTAAGTGAGTTTATGCCTCTGGAGCAACCCTCAACCAATGGCATAGATGAGTTGTTGGGTATAAATGCTCCAATTTCTATCAGAGGGAACCTTTGGAGGCACATTCTAGGTGAGTCCTCGGTGCCCCAGCTGCCTGGCACGGTAACCAGCTAAATAATGCACCTTTTACTGGTCTCTCTCTTCTCTGTCTCATCTCACTCTCTCTGCTCCCTCACTCCTGCTTCATGGAATCATCTTCCCCAACAATAGCTTGCACTCAAGCCCTCGTCTCCGACACTGCTTTTGTGGGAACCAAACCAAGACACCTCAGCCAAGTGTCCTCTAGAGGTGAATCGTTTGAAAGTAAGTTGAGGAGTGATGATGTTGATAGTAATTGATGATAATAATAATAACAATAACTATAATACTACTAATAGCTGATCTCATCTATTTGAGGGCTTACGGCCTGTAGGCACTATTCCCAGCACTGGCATATATTGACTTTCTTCATCCTTACAGCTAATGATAAGGTGAGTATCATCATCATCCTCATTTCACCTGTGAGGAAACTGAGGCACAAACAAATGGGATAACTTGTCTAAGGTCACACAGTAAGTCACAGACCCAGGATTTAAACACAGGCTGACTGTCCTTAGAATCCACTGCTCGATTTTGCCTCTGATTTCGAGGAATTACAGGCCCCAGGACTCAATATCTCTGTGTCTTTTCCAAGTCAACTAAGGTGGTTGTGGTGGTGCCAGGGCAGTGTCTCACCTGTCAATGAGGAAAAGGCAGCAGGTTATAATTACCAATGATGTATGTATATATATACACACACATGAATATATATATGAAGAAGAATGTGACATCAGGATGGGAAGAAGGCTAAATAAGTGAAGAGGACTTGAAGCACATACTGATGAAGTTCAAAGACCACAGCCTTCGGTACGGATTACAATTCAACATAAAGAAAACAAAAATCCTCACAACTGGACCAATAAGCAACATTATAATAAACGGAGAAAATATTGAAATTGTCAAGGATTTCATTTTACTTGGATCCACAATCAACGCCTACGGAAACAGCAGTCAGAAATCAAATGACGCATTGGCTGTGCTTGGGCAAATCTGCTGCAAAAGACTTCTTTAAAGTGTTGAAAAGCAAAGATGTCATTTTGAGGACTAAGGTGCTCCTGACCAAAGCCCCATGTTGTTTTCAATCACCTCAAATGCATACGAAAGCTGGAAAATAAATAAGAAAGACTGAGGAAGAACTGATGCATTTGAATTATGGTGTTGGCAAAGAATATTGAATATTCCCATGGAATGCCAGAAAAATGAACAAATCTGTCTTGGAAGAAGTACAGCCTGAATGGTCATTAGAAGCAAGGATGGCGAAACTTCATCTTACGTACTTTGAACATGTTACCAGGAGGGACATCATGCTTTGTAAAGCAGAGGGTCAGCAAAAAAGAGGAAGACCCTTAAGAGATGGAATGATACAGTGGCTACAACAATGGGCTGAAACATAGCAATGATTGTAAGGATGGCACAAGACCAGGCAGTGTTTCGTTCTGTTGTACATAGGGTTGCTATAAGTTAGAACTGACTTGATGACACCTAACAATATCAACAACTATATATATGAGTGTGTATGTGTGTACATATTTATACACACACACATATGTATATCCCATCCTATGTATATTTTTCCAACATGATAATCACTCCTCTCACTGAAAGGTGGGACTATGTCCCCTTCCCTTCAATCTGGGCAGTTCAGTGACTGTTCCAACCAAGAGAGTGGCGAAAATGATGTTATGTGACTTCTAAGGCTGGGTTAAAAAGCTGATGTTGCTTTCACCCAGTTCTCTCTCTCTCTCTTCCTAAGACTTGTGAACTCATAACTGAGTGTAGGAAGTCTGGCTACCTGAAGATGTCATGTTGTTGAGACCTTATGGAGAGACCACCCAGTGATGGAGAGAGTTTTCCATGGAGTGCTAGCTGCTCCAGCTGCAGCTCCCACCTCCCTCCAGCTCTTTGAGATGACCCAGACTCAGCCACCACCTGATGATAGCTTCCTGAGAGGCCTTGAGCTAGAACTGCCCAGCTGAGCCAACCCCAAGTTCCTGACCCACAGAGACCAGGAGACGCAATCAATGATCACTGTTGTTTTAAGCTACTGAATTTTGGGGTGATTTGTTATGTAGCAGTGGATAACTAATACAGGAAGTTTCACAGTCAATAATCATAAGGGTTCTTACTATGGTTCACTACCTATTTTGGATGAATTTCTAAAATTTTTGTAATAATAGCAATAATAATATACTAACATTCTATATATAATATAGAATAGTGTAATGCAATAACAATACCTAACTTTTATTGAGAACTTACTATATGCCAGGCACTGTCCTAACTGCTTTGCATGAATTAACTTATTTAATTACCACAACAGCCCTGTGACCTTAATGTTAAACGTGCAAAGGAGGCACAGAGAGGTGAGGTAACATGCTGAGTGTCACGTTGTTATAAATGGTAGATGAAGAGTTAACATATTAAGTACATGCATTCCTCCATCAAGTATAAAATCACACAAAGTCACACAGAATCCTCTTTGTAACCTTCCAGGATTTTATAACAAAAATGAGATTTATATACCAAGAATATCTACACAAATACTGCCACTTGGGAAGCAGAAACATGACATCAGTGTTCATCATTTTGGTGACACTTTAATGAAAACAAATGTGAACTTACCAGAAATTTAGGCCAGGACCCGTTTTATGAATAGGTGTTTGCGTTTTTTGAATGACTAAGACTAGCTTTATATCTGCATGTTGGTATAAAAGTGTTGTTGCTGTTGTGTGCCTTTGAGTTCATTCCGACTCATAGGGACCCTATATGACGAAACAGAATTGCTCCATAGCGTTTCCTGGCTGTAATCTTTACAGGAGCAGATCACCAGGTCTTTCTCTTACGAAGCTGCTAGGTGGGTTCAAACCGCCAACCTTTCTATTAGCAGCCAAGCACTTAACCATTGCACCACCAGTGCTCCGGGTGTAAAAATAAGCTTGTGTAATTCAGAAATAATAGTCTACACATTTAATAACTGTAAGTATTTGTCATTGGGGTCATAAAGTTACTCATTACAAGAGATTAAAAAATTTAAAATAATAATAGTATTTATAGATCACACTTAGTAGATGGTTTTATAATCATGTTCTCATTTAATTCTCCCTTAATAATAAGGGAGGTAATCCTCTTATTGATCTAGTTTTAGAAATAAGGTTAAGTACTTGCCCAAGGTCGAGGAGCCAGGAAGTGGCTAACGGGGGTTTTACACCCAGATCCGAGCGATGCCAAAGTCCCCGACAGTAGCCCCTGCGCTCTGCTTTCTAGACCGGATCAACATTTCATGTTTGTAAATTGAGTTTTTTCACCTACTTGGGGGCTGTTTGAATGGTTTTTATATTCTTGGGCAGAGAGAAGAAAAGAGGTTTTACTTAGAGTGTCTTCCTTTCTCCTGCTCCTGACACAAGTTTGTTCTTCGTCCCCCTCAACAAGGAAACAGATGCCTTTTCACACTTCTGTTTCATTTGTCTAGAATTTTTCCCACCAAACTCACCCAGATCAACTCTCTGCCTATCTGGGTGTGTCTTACACCTGTGCTGGAGAGTTAGCCCTTGGGGGCCTTTCCCATCCCTCCGCATAGCATTGACCACTCCTAACTTCCAGTTCCTTGAGTATGTAAACCTATCTCTGTACCATATTGGAATAGCTCATTTTTGTTGACCCTCTTGGCCCCTGGCCTGGGAGCTGCCTGGGCAAGAATTGTGTCTTGTTCACTCTTGTTTTCCCAGTGGCTAGCTCTGTTTTTAGCACATACTAGGTGTCCAGAATGTAGCTGTGGACTGAATGAATAGATATGAATTTTTTTTTTAATAAAAGGGATTCTACTTTGTGTGGCATTGTATTCCCGTTACTTAACTGTGTCTAGTGTATAGCAAGAGCTCAGAAATGTTTGCTGAATGAATTGGTTCAGCGTATTAGAGGTTTTAACTAGAATTCTAAGAAGTAGCAGTTTTATGGAAAGCAGTAAGCTTATGTATCCCCAAAATGAACACATTTCTTTTAAAGCAGCTGTAAGAAACTAAATGGCTTTGCATTCTAGAGGGAGTAGATATATTTTAATTTTATACCTAATGAAGGAAGAGATGTTCTTTTGACTTTTTCCCCTTTTAAATTCAATGTATTTACCTACAGCACTTGTCTACAAGTTATTTAGAAGTAAAATTAAGCTCAGAGCTGTGCCTCTATTCCTTTGGCCTACAATTCATGTTGGAAGAAAAGGATTTGAATTCCCCAGTTCAAACTCCTGGATTACTGGAGGCTGGACATGATGAGGAGGCAGTTATATAGGCCAAAGGGGAATATGTGTGCTCAACTCCATTCCTACAGCAATTGTGAGGATGGCACAGGACCAGGCAGTGTTTCATTCTGTTGAACATAGGGTCGCTATGAGTTGGAACCAACTTGACAGCACCTAACAACGACCACAACTTGGCAGGCACCAAGTCATGCAAGAATGATGCTCATCTATAGCCATAGGCCAAGAGTGATGATGTTATCCAATCCTCTCATTTGACAGTCCAGGAGATAGGGGGCCCAGTGAGGTGAGTTTTCTTGCCTTAGGTTACACAATTAGTGACAGAGTTAGAACTAGAAACCCATTCTCTACAATCTAGATATTATTCTCACTCGTTTCAACACATCCTACTGTTATCCATAAACCACTGAATGAGGCTACAAACTTTTTGAGACTAATGGCTGTGCCTTTCTCTC
The DNA here is from genome assembly GCF_000243295.1 of Trichechus manatus latirostris. NCBI lineage: Eukaryota > Metazoa > Chordata > Mammalia > Sirenia > Trichechidae > Trichechus > Trichechus manatus. The sequence goes on from NW_004443978.1 coordinate 17,224,910, forward strand.
CTGCTGTTTTCTGATAGTAAAGATCAAGGTCTACATATCCTGGACTCAGCCCATCATGGGTCTACCCAGAACAATAGAAGAGGGATCCCCTTCACCTCCAACCAATATATAATGGGAAGAGTAGGTCTTCTTATACACTTGTTTGTGTGCATCCAAAATAATTCTCCCAAGTTCAAAATGGCCAAATTCCCATGCTCAATCAACCAGTCGTTCACAGTATAATCACATGGCCATGCCTAGACATTGTCTTTTCTAAGGAAGAAGTTGATACTAGCAGAAATACAGCAAAATGGATGTTCTAGAACCTTATATTTGAAAAACACTGAAAATTCATTTTTACTTAGCCTCCTGGGTATCACGTCTGATTCTTTGCCATTCTACTTTCACGGCAGTTTCCTTCCTGCTTTTTAAAGAGTGTTCTTCCTCTATTTCTTTCCCAACTCCATATTCGTTAATGTTCTTTGAGTGCAAGTTACAGGAACCAACATTGGCTAATTTAAGAGGAAGGGATTGGATGGAAGGCTGATAGGAGCTCACAGTACCTAAGACAGAGGAAGGCTGGGAAGTGTGAATCATATCCAGTGTCTGGCAGGAGCAGTGAGGCCAGGAGGCTGCTGTAGGACTGAGCACTCATCTTAGTTTGAGTTCCCAGAAAAGCAGAATATGAGATAAGGATTCAACTCCAAGTAGTATATTTGGGAGGAGCTCCTAGGAGACACACAATGGGCAGTGGGAAAGTGAGACAAGGCTGGGAAGGCAGCAGTAAATGGTACCTAACCAACCTAGCTCCCACACTGGGCGCCTGGAGCTGAATCCCAGTGGGAAACTTTGTGAGCCTGTGTGAACACACACCTCAGAGTTATCCCACCCAAGGAGGAGGGAGCTAAGATATTTACCCATCAACTTTCATTAGTCATTGCTTGACAGCTGTTGGGAGAAGGTGGTAGAAGTCAATATTTGGTCACTACTGGAGTGACACAGTTAGGAGCACAGTAGTCTTCAGCTGACAAAGAAAGCCCTCTAGAAAGAGAGGCAGAAGCTGGCAACTGGAATCCAGGCAGTTCTGCACTAACACAGTGTATTAGTTTCTTATCTATTTCCTAAGCACCACAAACTCACTGGCTTCAAATTTTATTTAGTTTTCTTAAAGTTCTAAAGGTCAGAAGCCTAAAATCAAAGTGTTGGCAGGGCTATGTTTCCTCTGGAGGCTTCAGAGAAGAATCTGTTTCCTTGCCTGTTCCAGCTTCTAGAGGTCGCTTACTTTTCTTGGCTCGTGGCCCCGTTCTCCATCTTCAGAGCCAGCAGCATAACATCTTATCCCTCTGGCTCTGCTTCTTTCTGCTTTCGTCATCGCATGACCTTCTCTTCCTGACTCTGACTCCTTCTGCCTCCCTTTCATAAAGAGCTTTAGGATTATATTGGGTAATCTCCCCATCTCAAGGTCATGAATTTAATCACTTTTGTGCAGTCCATTTTGCTGTATATGGTAACAGAGTCACATGTTCCAGGGATGAAGATGGAAACATATGAGGGCGGGGGGGAGTGATAATTTAGTCTACCATACATGGTGAGGCCTAAGGTTAGCCAGCTTCGATCCAGGGGCAGGAGGGTACTGTTGGAAGGGAAGGCAGACACTGACCAGCCAAGAAATGACCAAAACAAAACAAACAAAAAACATTTTCTTCTTTTTTCATAAACTAAACTGTCTTCTCCATTTTCCCTACTTGGTTTAAAAACAAAGTCAGATGAGAAAAAACAAAAGGTTCAGAGACCTTTGGAATGATTTAAAACCTAGTCCCAGGCACCTAGGAGAGTCCTACTGAAGTGTTTGCAGGGTTTTCGCCTGGCTGGGAGCAGTTCAAATCTTCTATATCCTCTTCTCCTTGTCCCAGTCACTTCCCCCTGAGAACTTGTTTGTACCATGACTTACATCTCCAGACTAAAGACTTGACTTCCAGATCAATACACAGAGCATACAGCGGCTCTCTCAGTATTTGCTAGAAGAAGGAAGGGAGGAGGAGGATGCAGACAATGACTGTGTGTTTGTTTATATTTAGCCTCTCTGTCATCAGAGTAAAAGCCTACACATAAGCCAAGAGGTGAGGCTGGCTGGAATCTTTAAGCAGAAGTGAGGGGAACTGCAATTTATTCTGGGTCAATCCATGGCAGACATAATAAAATCACCTTGAGGGCTTCTCCCATGCCGCTGACACACAGAGAGCTGAGAGCAGAGAGAGGGATCAGGGGAGCCCCAGCCCCTGTCTTGTCCTCCACCGGTCTGGTGCAGACCCAGCTCCCGGCCCGAGGCAGGACCAGTGCTTGGAGGAAGATATACCATCTTGGGGCACGATGGGCCTCTTCCGGAAGGGCTGGGGTTTCTGAGTTGAATGGCTGAGTTTCAGCTGCAGGGCAAAACTGTCATCCTGGGTCACCCTGGGAACAAATTATAAGATTCATTTCCCCAAATGCCCTCTCTTGATAGAGTTCCCACACAGTTAAAAGAAACTAAATCTACCTCAATCAGTTCCACTGGTTCTGGCATCAAGCTCCTAAGCCCCTCGGAGGCTCCTGCACCAACCTCCACCCCCTTCGTTTTACACGCCCGTCACTATCAATCACTCTCAAAACCTGACCAGTGCAATCCTTTTCACATGTAGGGAGTAAAATGAAACGCACCTAAGCTGTGTGTTTGTTTGTTTATAAAAAGAACACTTTACTATCTAAATACCAAATCTGGCTAATGATAAAATATAATATTCTAGGTGGAAGGTGGGGAGAAAAAAAACAACTCTCTTGTTAAGTTTCTTTTGTTATCCTAGCTTTAGGCTATTTCATAGAAAAGCCTTCTGAAGAAAAAATGAAACTAGAAGATACTTCTCCACTTATGCTTTCTGTGGGAAATGCATTTTTATTTTATTTTTCTTGTTGCTAGGGCTCCCACAGTACTTTACAAACATCAGCTAGCTATAGACTTTCAGATTTGCTCGCTCATTTGACTGAGGCAAAAGTAGAAGGGAGATGGTGTTTTAAGCCATTTTCTGAACACCAGACTGTGGGCTGGGGGCTGAGCCGGCATGGTCACCAAGAATCCACACTTCCTCTCTTCTGGTGATTGTCAAAAACACCTTGGCAACGCTCAGCCAACTGAGTGGCCTGGCAGAGAGGCATCATCAGAATGCGAACATTTTCCTTCTCAGTCTTGGGAAAGTCCAGGCAATGAAGTCAGAGTGTAAGAAGGACCTGGGTGTCACCTGTAGGACTACTTTCTGCTTTAGCCAGACTCCCCTGAGATCTTTGAAAGCTATTTCTAACCTCTGTGGGGTATGGCCAGAGATAGCATATGTCTCATTCTTCCCACTTAACTGCATTTGTAAAACTTTAAGTGCATTGAATGCTCTCTAGCTTGGAACCCCAGAGAGACAGCTGGAGATCTCTGAAGGACGTAGCTTTCAGGAAAAACACTGCAGTCAAAGCAAGTGGCGCACAGAGCTGCCCTTGCACTGGCCCCCCACAGTCCTTGGGATAAAGTGAGGATCTCCCCTGTTGCTCACGAGACTTGAGACTCCACTCGGAAGACCCTTGTGCAATTCTTCTTAACTCCCATCACACTTCCAAGGGCTTAGTCAATGCCTAGCTTGTTTACTTGTTCATAAGCCAAAGAAAGGAAGGAACCATGATTTCTCATTCACAGCTTTATCCCCAGAGCTTAGCAGAGTTCCTGGCACATAGCAGGTGAGCAGCCATTGTTGGAAGGGTGAATGGGATTGGAGCGTTTCTTCAGTTGACTGGCATAGTACATGAATGTTGAAAGTTGAGAGGATTTGGGGAAGCTTCAATCACTTCCCTAGGTTAGTCCATAACTTTGTGGAATGGGAATTTGCAGCTACAGGCTCTTTATGTCTGCTGTGAGGCTTACTTTATGTTCACTGTAGGGAGAAAATTGTTTACCGTGCTTCAGCAAAACACAGAGGCTGGAGTTTCTTTTTGGTAGGTTTATGTAAGCAGGAGTCCGGTGGCGCCAATGGTTAAGCGGCTCTACTGCTAAAGGGAAGGTTGACAGTCTGAGTCCTTCTAACAGCTTCGTGGGAGAAAGACCTGGCAATATCCTTCTGTAAATATTACAGCTAAGAAAACCCTATGAGGCAATTCCACTTTATCACATGGGGTCTCTATGAATCAGAGTCAACTGGATAGCACTCAGCAACAATAACGTTTAAACAGAGGAGGCCCTGGGTGGCACAAACAGTTAAGCACTAGGCTACTATTGGAAAGGCTGGCCGTTCAAACCCATCCAGAGGCACCTTGGAAGAAAGGAAGAAAGATCTGGTGATCTGCTTCTGAAAGGTCGCATCCATGAAAACCCTACGGAGTATGGTTCTACTCTGAAACTCATGAGGTTACCGTGAGTTGGAATCAGCTTGATAGCAATTTTTTTTTGTTTTTTGTTTTTAAATGTAGTCAGAGGAACATTGACGGTTCAGCAGTATGATTCTTGTCTTCCATTTGAGAGACCCAGGTTTGATTCCTAGCCAGCACACTTCATGTGTTGCCACCACCCCGTCTGTCAGCGGAGACTTGTGTGTTCCCATGATGCTGAGCAGGTTTCAGCGGAACTTCCAAACTGAGATGGACTAGGAAGACAGGCCTGGCTATCTACTTCTGAAAATCAGCCAATGAAGGTCTTGTAAATCACAACTGAGTCACAATGGTCATCTGCAGCTGATCATGGGGATAGTGCCAGACCAGGCAGTGTTTCGTTTTGTTGTGCATGGCATCGCCATGAGTTGGGGTCCTACTTGATGGCAGCTAACAACAACAACATATGTAAGCACGTGTGGCAGAAATGCCACCCCCGTCTTTAGCCCTGGTCTCCACCAGATGTAGATAGGTGAAAATTGGCCTTAGTTGCCCCCTGCCCCTTTTCCTGGAACAGAGTTATGCCCTATCTCCTTTTGTGTGCTCATGCTGAGTGGGCTTAAGCAGGTAATACTGCTCCCCCAAAAGTTGAAGAGCACCTGCCACACACTGTTAGCCACACCCAGTGACAGAGCTCATCCACTTGCTGTCTCTAGCTCTTGGGGCACCAGTCTGCACTGCTGACACCTCTGCACAAACTCAAACCACCAAACCGGGGACAGAATGTCCCTTTGTGTTTTATCCACTTCAGATGCTCCCAGAGAAGCGGAAAGCAGGGCTATGACACCCAGGATCCATTAGATGGCTGTCTTGCATTTCTTTCCATTATTATCGGATGTGGCTTTCCCTAATGCAAGTGGAGAGTTCTGGGGCTCTCCAGAGGTAGCCGTGCAGTTGTGCGGGGAACAAACACCAGAAATACCAGAGTGAGGCTTTCTATCTCAGCTCTACATGGAGCATTGTGCTGTTCTGGTTTCATCACACTTCTTTGTTATGAGGAGTGAAGATGTACTGGAACCGTCCTCCTAAATACAGCTGGGGCCAGGCTTATTGGCTCCTAGATTACCTACAGACAGATTAGTCCTTAGCAGAGGCACTGGGCTAAAAGTCAGGAGATCTTTTTTTTTTGCTCCACCTCTTATACTAATATAGGGTCGCTATAGTTGGAATCAACTCCATGGCAATAGGTTTGGTTTTGGGTTTTTTCTTACACTCATTGGAAACTGAGATAGTATTGTAAGCCCACGGTTTTTTCCTTCCCTCCCCACCCTTGTCATGGTTCCCTGGTAGTAGAGTATTGTTCCTGCCCCATTGGCTTTGGGCTTTGTCAAGTGACCTGTTTGGGCCAATGGATGGTGGGCATGACATGGTGCTAGTTACAAGCTGAGGCTCTAAGAGTCTTTGCTGCATCTGCTCACTGCTCTTCTGCTTTGGACGAGCTTGCCCTGGGTGGGTGTTCTTGAGGTAAGATGAGTCCCACAGGACTGCAGGCCAACCTGTACACTTTTGAGCAAGAAATGAATGTTTGCTGTTGTAAGCCACTGAGTTTTGGGATTGTTTGTTATTTGACATTATCACAGCAATACAGAGACTTTCAAGTTCCTTTATTTTAAAGTTTTTTTTTTTTATTTTTTGGTCTGAGGTGTAATTCGCATACAATAAAATGAACAGAACTTCTGTGTTGGAAGTTTTTAATTTTGACAATTGTATAAGCTTGTGTTACCACCACGCCAAACGAGCTATTGAACATTCCCATCACTTCAGGAAATTCCATCCAGCAATTCCGCCTCCTCCAAAACAGGGGCAACCACTTTCTGATTTCTTGTGTTTCATATAAATGAAATCATGCGGTATGGTGTCCTTGGATCTGACTTCTTTTGATCAACATAATGAATTTTGAGATTCATCCATGTTGTCGGATATATCAGTAGTTTGTTCTTTTTATTGGTGACAAGCATGCCATTGTATGGCTGTACCACAATATACTGCAGTTTGTTTCTGACCTTCACCTGGTGATAGACATTTGGGTTATTTCTAGAATTTGACTACTATGAATAAAGCTGTTTATCGTGGATATATGTTTTCATTCTCCTTGGTAAAATACCTAGAAATGGAATTACTGGGTTTTAAGGTAGGTATAGCAGCCCTGGTGGCACAGCATTTAAGTGCTCAGCTGCTAACGGAAAGGATGGCAATTTGAACCCACCAGCCGCTCCACAGGAGAAAGATGTGGCAGTTCGCTTTTGTAAAGATTTATAGCCTTGGAAACACTACGGGGAAGTTCTACTCTGTCCTATAGGGTCACTATGAGTTGGAATTGACGCGACGGAAACGGGTATGATTTTTTTGGTTTTAAGGTAAGTATCCATTTAACTTGTGGGAGACAGTGGTAGCTCAGGAGTAGATTTCACGCTGTCCATGCAGGAGACCCAGGTTTGTTTTCTGGTCAGTGCACCTCATGAGTAGCCAGCACCCATCTGTCAGTGGTGGCTTGAGTGCCTATAATGCTGAAGAGGTTTCAGCGGAGCTTCCAGACTAAGACAGACTAGGAAGAAAGGCCTTGGGATCTACTTCCAAAGATCAGCCAATGAAAACTCAGCAACAGTCCGATCTGCAGCCAATCTTGGGGATGACACAGGACTGGGCAGTGTTTCATTCCATTGTGCTTGGGATTGCCATGAGTCGGGGACCAACTCAATGACAGCTGACAAGCAAATAAAAAAACATTTTACTTTATAGGAAACTTGCAAATTGTTTTCCAAACTGATTTTATCATATTGCCCTCCATCAACAATGTATGATAATTCCAGTTCTTTCACATCCTTGCCAACGCTTGGTGTTGCCACTCTTGTACATTTCAGCCTTTCTAGTGGGTATATAGTGGTAGCTCGTTGGGGTTTTAATTTTCCTTTCCTGGATGAGTAATACGGAAACATCTTTTCATGTGCTTATTGCCCATTCCTTTTTCTTCTTTTATGAAGTATCTGTTTAAGTTCTTTGCCCATTTTTTTAAATTGGAGTTTGGTCTTCTTATGGAGTTGTAAGAGTTCTTGATATATTCTGAATACAAGTCTTTTATTAGATATACGCACTGCAATATTTTCTCCCGGATTGTTCTATTAATAACTGAGCACTGAGTGTTGAAATCTCTGACTACTACTGTGAATCTGTCTATTTCTCCCTTCAGTTATGTCAGTTTTTGTTTCCTGTATTTTGAATCCTGTTATTAGGTACATCACTTATTTAGAATTGTTTTTGTTTTCCAGACGAATTTCTCTTTTTATCCTTATGAAATGTTTTTATTTATCTCTTGTAGTACTTTCTGTGTTGAAATGTACTTTGCCTGATATTACTATAGCAACTCCAAGTTTCCTTTGTTTACCTTTACATGTTATATCCTTTTCCCTCCTTTGGCTTTCAACCTATTTATGTCTTTATATTTGAAGGGACCTCCTTCGACAGAAGAGGAGCTCTGGTGGCGCAGGGATTAAAGAGCTTGGCTGCTAACTGAAAGGTAGGTGGTTCGAACCCACGTGCTGCTTTGTGGAAGAAAAATGTGGCAGTCTGCTTCTGTAAAGATTTACAGCCTTGGACACCCTATGGGGCAGTTATACTCTGTTGAATAGGGTCACTATGAGTTGGAATTGACTTGATGGCAGTGGGTTTGGTTTTTTTTTTTTTTCTTTAGACGAAAAGAATTGGGTCTTGGTTTTTTTGTCCTGTCTGATACTCTCTACCTTACAATTGGAGTGTTTTTTCCCTATTTTAATTGAATATAATTATTGGTGCATTTGGGTTTAAGCGTACCATCTTGATAGTTGTTTTCTGTTTGTTCCATCTGTTTCTGTCTCCTTTATTTCACTTTTCCTGCCTTCTTTTGGTTCAGTTGAGTATTTTTCAGTGTTCCATTTTATCTCATGCCTTGATTTATTTTATGTCATTAAAAAAAAAAAGTCACTGTCAAGTCGATTCCCACTCATAGTGACCCTATAGGACAGAGTAGAACTGCCCCATGGGGTTTCCAAGGAGAGCCTGGTGGACTTGAATAGCCGACCTTTTAGTTAGCAGCCATAGCTCTTAACCACTTCTTCACCAGGGTAGTGGGTCTAAAGTATAGTGACCACCTTTAAACTATCACAGTCTACTTTCACACATGCTGTAATAATTTGTGCCAGTGTACTTCCATTTACCTCCTTTCTGCCCTTTATGCTCTTGTTGTCACTTATTTCACTGTAATATGCTATAAACCCTACAATGTACTTTCATTATTATTATTTTAGTTAATAAACTTTTAAAGAAATTTAATACAATATGAGATAATTAACAAATATTTTAAGTAAAAAGTCAAGGATTTCATTTTACTTGGATCCACAATCAACACCTATGGTAGCAGCAGTCAAGAAATCAAAAGACGCATTGCATTGGGCAAATCTGCTGCAAAAGACCTGTTCAAAGTGTTAAAAAGTAAAGATGTCACCTTGAAGACAAGATACACCCTACCCAAGACATGATGTTTTCAATTGCCTCATATGCATGAGAAAGCTGGACAATGAATAAGGAAGACAGAAGAAAAATTGACACCTTTGAATTGTGGTGTTGGCGAAGAATATTGAATACACCATGAACTGTCAAAAGAATGAACAAATCTGTCTTGGAAGAAGTACAGCCAGAATGCTCCTTAGAAACAAGGATGGCAAAACAACATCTCACATACTTTGGACATGTTATCAGGAGGGATCAGTCCCTGGAGAAGGACATCATGCTTGGTAAAGTAGAGTGTCAGTGAAAAAGAGGAAGACCCTCAATGAGATGGATTGACACAGTGGCTGCAATAGTGGACTCAAGCATAACAATAATTGTAAGGATGTGAAGGACCGGGCTGTGTTTTGTTCTGTTGAACGTAAGGTTGCTATGAATCAGAATCAACTCAACAGCACCTGACAACAACAACAACAAATATTTTACATTTATCCATACTTTACTCTTTCTGGTATCTTTCATTCCTTACTATTGATATGAGCTACCATCTGATATTTTTCTTCAGCTTGAAAAGCTTCTTTTGATATTTCTTGTACAGTAGATCTCTGTCTATAAAGGAGTCCTCTTCCTCCCGCCACTCTACCAGGGATGAAGGCAGCCTTGAGTCTCTTCTCTTCTAGAAAGAGCCTATTACTTTCTAAATTTAAGTTTATTTAGGTTACCATGTGCCCTAGGACCTTTGATGGGTCTAACAAAAGTGTTGTAGGCAGCATCCCAGATGGCCCCCAATGATCTCTGCTTCCTTACACTCTTGTGTAGTCCTCTCCCATGTTGTACCAGAATTGGTCTGTGTGTCCAATAGAATATGACAGAAGGGATGGTATATCATTTCTGAGATCAGACTATAAAAAATTGCAACGGGCTCACTCCCTCTTAGACCTCTTGCTCTAGAGGAACACAACTGCCATGTTTTGAGGGCTCTCAGACCATCTAGGGAGAGACACATGTGGGGAGGAATGAGGTCTCCGGCCAACAGTCAGTGAAAAACTGAGACCTGGCAACAATAGTGTGACTGAGCTTGGAGACTGATTCTCTAGCCCCAAATGAGCCTTGAGGTACTTGCAGCCACAGCCAACAGCTTGACTGCAACCTCGTGAAAGACCCTGAGCATCAACCACCCAGCTGCACCTCTCCTGGATTCCTGACCTTCAGAAAATATGTGAGATAATAAATGATTTGGGTTATTTGTTAGGCAACAATAAAGAACCAGTGTAGCGAGGAATTGTGAGAAAATGCAGCGTACTTCAAAATTGCAAGTGGGCTTTTTAGGTCCTTTCCAACTCCAAATATATAACTGCATCATGATCAAGTCAACATTGTTGAGATTAAAAGCATTGTGTCATAGGTGTCCTGAGTGTCCTCACAACACGGCAGTTGGATTCCCCCAGAGCAAGAGATCCAAGAGGGAGAGAGTCCAAATTGCAATCTTTTATTATTGTCTTTGAAGTTAGAGTACTGGCAGTAAGTCCTGTCTGCGGCACTTCCTAACTTCGTTATCTTAGGCAATTTGCTTGACTTCTAGGCTTTAATTTTCTTACTTGTCTTATGGGATAGAAATTCATATCTACCTCATAGCATCTTGAGACTTAATTCAGATGGTACATATAAAGCTTTTATTATGTGTCTTACACATGGTAATCCCTCAGTAAATCTTAGCTATTCTTATTTTTACAAAATAGTCCCAAGCAGCAGACCTCAGGTACAAAGATAGATTATATAATAAGATTGTAGCTTCTCTTTTTCAGGTTTTATTAGTAGTTTCCCTAGTCATTTTCAAGGACTAATTCAATAGAAACTTTCCCTTTTTCCTCTTAATCAACTTAGTTCAGGAGTCCAAGAATTCAAATAAGTGTAAAGGTATATTCAATATGTTTAATTAGTAACCACTAATACATTTCCCCAATGTGCCAACAAAAAGGTTGAAAGTAATCAGTCGGTGAAAAGTTAATTAACTCAGTCTTTTATAGTTCAGAACAGGCTGGGCTGTGCTTCAAAACACTTCATTTTGGGAGGGGAGCCTTATGTCCAAAAAGAAAACTGAAAAACAAAAAAATAAACTCAGTCCAAACTAAGCTGAGAAAAAATAAACAAGTAAAACCAAAGTCAAGAATACTACTGTCAAACAACTCAGCCAACATTCTCTTTTTTCTCAAGACCTACCTACTCCTGAACTGGGGTTGGTGCTGGCAGCATTGTGGAGATATAACAATCCCAGGGAAAATAGTTAAACCAGCTCCTCCTAGGGAAGAATTTTGAGTAGCAAAAAGCAAATGGGAGAATTACTCAGTACCCCTGGGAATGTCAAAGGTCACTTTAACTATTAGATGAAGTTTCTCTGGATGGTCCTGGCCTCTCCTTTCTTCATCTTTCCACGTCTCCCTGGCCTTCATGGATACTCCCCAAAAACTCTTGCTTCCTCAGGTACCTCTTCTCTCTGTTATTTCTGCTCTATGAATCAATGTCTTTGAACTGCTGGTCCCAGAGGCGTTTGTGATTAAAGTTCCTGTCCCTGGGTGGCACAAACAGTTAAGATCACAGCCTTGAAAACACTATGGAGCAGTTCTACTCTGCACACCTGAGGCCGCCACGAGGGCAGAACTGACTTTAGGGCAACCAACAACAACCAGAGCAGTAGCCACCCTGAAAGAAGGATTTCAAACATCAGGGAACATTTGAGGCAGATTTTTGTCTGGACTTGAGTGACCTTCTCAGAACACAGGAAAGCATTCTGAGTGGCAGAGACCAAAGAGCATACTAACAGGCCTTACATCCCAGAAGGGTGAGGCAGGGCCAGCAGTGATGGGGCCCAAGTGAAGAGTACCACCCCTAGGTAGGAAGACACATTTGCAGTTACAAAGAATTTCCATTAATCCATTGTCATCAGGGAATTCACTTTAAGGAAATTATTTCTTTCTCCCTTTTTTTAAAAGCATAATCCTTTTTAGGTTGGGATTCTTTGTGTCAGAATTTTGCAAGTATATCTGATCAACCTTACAATTACAATCCCACAGCTGCTTTTCCTCCTTTCTCAACCAGCTGTGGCTATGTCCCAGGGTTCTCTGATCAGCCATAATGCCCAGCACAGTGCCACACTGTGGAGTGAATGAGATACATGGTGTCTTAAGGAATGCACAGCTATGGTGCACGTGAATGGCCCCCTTGCTTCTTGCTTGAACAAGGTGACATTTGAGAGGGTGAGGCAACTTGAAAAAATGGTACCTAGCCTATGTCCAGGATTTAGGATTTGAGAAACACATTAAAAAAAAAGAAGAAAGAAAAAAGACTTCTGTTTTACTTTGCTTCTCACTTAAGTCTTAATCATTCTTCTTCAGAGAGGGAGAAGTGTTGTAGAAAAAAGGGAAGAAAAATTAGAGGAGGGTAAGTGGAGGTGAGTGGAAGTTTCCAGATTGGTGGGTGCTCTGAGGGGTTTGCATACTCAAAAGGCAGGAGGATTATAGCTGACAGAAGATACGAGGCCACTTTCCTCATTCCCCCAATTTACCATCTAGGCATGGGTGGTGTTAAGGAGGGAAGTCATTGCTCAGCAGGCAATTTGTGGACAGACAGCCACCCACCTCTCAGCTATATCTGAGCATTCTTGGAAAGGATGATCCTGGAGGCCAGGAATGTCTTATTGACTGATGTCAGCCAGCCCACTGACTGATGCCATGAAAAATCTGCACTGTCATGCTGGTGACTGCAAGAAGACTAAGTCATTGTTCAATGTGTTTTAGTGTGACCTCAACTATGCTGAGGGACACTGGCATAGTGGGAAGAGCACTGTGTTCAGATCCTGGAGCCATAGAGTCCAGACTTGACTATGATATACTGGACAAATCAAACTTCTGAGCCACCAAGTCCACTGGTATCAACTGGTGGCATCAGATTAGATGAGCTCATTCTCCCTTTTCTCCTCCATCAATATTGAGATTGACTTTATATTAGCTCTTTACAGATCTGAATTACAGAGATGAGAAATGCATTTATATGTTAGACCTGAACTTTTGCAATTAACAAGATTTTCTGGTCCTATTTATCAGAATTGGGTCATAATCTGCAATTCTATAATCATCTTGGCCTGCTCAAGTCATACCAGCCCGTCTTAATTTATTATTTCTATACTGTTGGAAAAAAAAAAATCTGTGTAGAGTCTATAGAAACTTGGAATACCACCAAGCAGCTGCTTTCATGTGGTGATTGGTACTCATGGTATAGGCCCATAATATAAATTTCTTCAAGTAAATGTGGGGAGATGAATCATTAGGCAGACAACATAATGATAATAGGTTACCACTGAGATATGCTTTCAATGTGCCAGGTACTGTGCTTTACATATATTAACTCTTGAAATCCTCATAACAAAACTCTATGAAAAAGGCTTTTTTTTTTCTTTTTTTTTTTAACAGTTTAGGAAACATGCTGTAGGTGGGCAATCAAGCCATGTTGGACAGAAAATTTTGGGCCATGCCCTCTGTCTCAGGCTGGGTTCCCCACCCTCTTTCACCCATCTTCACAACCCCAGGATTCAGTTCCACTACATCCATTGGTAGCCAAAGGAAGGACTGGAGGTTACAGGCTTTAGAGTTACCTAGTCCTGAATGTGAGTTCTGACTACCCTACTTCTTAACCATGAAATTTTGGTTATATTTCTGAACCTTCTTCAACTTTAGTTTTCTTCTCTATTAGAATGAAGGAAATTCCGTTGTTATGGATTGAATTGTGTTTCCCCAAAATGTATGTTGGAATCCTAACCCCTACACCTGTGGATGTGATGTGATGTCATGCCATGTCATGTCATGCAGTGTAATTACCTTACATCGAATGTGCTCAGTGGCTAACTAAAAGGTTGGAACTTTGTGTCCACCCAGAGGCGCCTCAGAAGAAAGGCCTAGTGATCTACTTCCAAAACAGTCAGCTGTTGAAAACTTAATGGAGCACCGTTCTACTCTGACATACATGGGGTCAGCATGAGTAGGAGTCCACTTGAAGGCAAATGGTAGCGGTAGTAGTAAGGCAAGGTGATTACCTTTCTGTAATGCAATCTAATGTGATGTTTAACATTCAGTTGAGGTGATACTCTTGTAAGTTGGATCCTAAACTGAATCACTTCTGAGTTACATAAAGAATGGCATAGATGCAGACACACACATACACACATGGGTCAAGGCTCTGATTTGTACTTTTAATCTCCAGGACTATAAGAAAATAAATTTCTATTCTTTAAACCCGCTGTAGTATCCGAGTTAGAGTAGCACAAGGAAACTAAGATGTCTATAAATGAAAGGAGAGTCTCTGGCACAATGAAGGCTCTCAACTAATGCTGCTTTCCTTCCCCCTTGTTTCTTTCCTCCTCCCATGTTCCCTCTCTTTACCCTCCACCTGATTCCTTTTGCTTGCTAAGCCACGGACTGCTTACTTCTTGTGCTTCCTCGGAGGGAAGGTTATATCTGCTTCTTCTTTGTAAGCCCAACCTATGATTTGTTCTGTCTTCTTTACGCACAAGTATTTCCTTTTCTGATTCACCAACTTCCTGAGGATGAGATGCCCCAGTGGCCACATTGTTTGCTGAGCAGCCAATGAGGACTTCATCCTGGTGCTTTGAAAATCCTGCCTGTGTTGCTATGTTTTATAACCCATGCTAGCATCCAAGAGTGGCCATTACACCAGCAGCACAGACAAGAGTTAGACGAGGTTACTGGATTCTAATTATAAACAAAGCAAGCCAAAATTGTATAATTAGATTAAAAGGAACTGAGTTACAGCTGTTTTAAGGGTTATGACCCAAACTGACAAAAGACAAGAAACTCAGAGAGACAGATGCCTCATCAACTTTACCTTTGTATGATCTGTTTTTTGGCTGATATACTCCTCTCCTTCAAGGTATTTTGAGCTTCTAATTTCTGAATTTTCCTTTTTAAGGCTTTCACAGAACGTTATACCTGGGAGACTGATGGACTCCTTTGAAACTTAGATAACCCAAAGAAGGCATGCAAACCTGTGGGTGGAATATGCATTCATGCATTTTTAAAAAAGTATATTATATACATCAGAGAGTTGGATGGCTCATTAGGAAGGGTTTGGTGGAGTATGTAATTCAGGATTTAATGTGATATCCATGGACCAAGCTTACTGGGGCTGTACTAAAGCTGTTTTATTTTACTTTATTTTTCACAGTAACATCTAAAGCCTAAAGCATTTACACAAAATGACTAGCTAAGCATTTTTGAAATCTAAGCCTTTTTCAGGTTAGATGAAAACCACACGTACCTGAAACCAATATGCCTTCCATAAAACGTAAATAACCTCGTAAAACCTTCTTCTTCTTCTTCTTCTTTTTCATTCCCAACTAAACTGAGAATGAATTATTTTAACTTTTGTCTCTGGGGGATTTTCTGTGCCTGGAATCCCTGCAATGCAACTTTTGGGATTCCTCATAGAAAAAAGCTTATGTTGGATTACACTATACAAGCATTCTTTAATGGTTTATTCTTCACCATATTAATTATCCTTTATCTTTTTCAGTATTTAAAAACAGTAGGATGGTGGTGGGCAGGACTAAGAGGGAAGTCAAAGTGATGACCAATGTTTTGGGAACTATGTATTCAAGATATGACAGGAAAGTAATCTGATGGAATCAAAGAGACTGGAATTTCTGCACTTTGTGGGGTTTTCAAGAACTGTGATTTCCCTAGTACCTGCCCACCTCATCTCTCTTTTCTTCTTTTATTTTTCCCTGACAAAATGGATGGACATTTGACATATTTATCACTTTATTGCTGTCCCAATTGACTACACAGAACTATCCAAGCTTTTAGTGGGTCCATATGGCTATTGAGCATCACTGAACATTCGTTCTTCTGGACCCTGCAGAGCTCCAGAGAGAAGCAAATTGAGTTCTCATCTGTAGAGGGACAATCCTTCCTCTCCTAGTAAGGCCAGTGGGTCATACCAAGGGTGTCCCTGAGAGTCTGACAGCCACAAGCCTCTTGAACCTCCTAAGCATGTCACAACTGCTTGAGAAGGCACAGGGAAGGTATATTTTCAAAGCAGTATTTGAGAAGCGGCATAAAGAGCTTCCAAGCTATGTAATGTTATTTCACTGTGGGTGAAACATAAGGAAGCATCTTTCATTTGAAATATTAAGGGGAGCCTGTGAAAATTCCCTACTCAAGGTGTCCTTAACACTGGAAAAAGCTTTAAATTTGATTTAATCTGTTGTTTCTGATAGCATTAGGTAAAGCGTAATGTAGTGGGTAGCAAAAAAGGGTAAAATGGGAGAGTATACTTCATTGAATGTCTGCTATGTATCAATCAAGTCAATCGCTGTGCTGAGTATTTATATACGTCATTTATGTTGTCCACCGCTATCCAGCAAACTGATCATTGTTATCCCCATTTACAAATGAAGACGTTGAAGTAAAGTGAGAAATTTGCCTATGGAATCATGCTGGATTAGGAGTTCTGGCCTCAGCTTTGCAACTAGCCAACTGTGTGACCTGTTCCAACTCAGTATCTCTATGCCTCATTTTTCTTCTTTGTAAAATGAGTGAATTGGAATAGGACATTTGTGAGTTCTGGAAGGAAGGTTCTGGACTCTATATTCCAAGTATTTTCAGTAGATTCTGTGATCTCTTCTAAGAGGTGTAGTTTAGATGGCTCTCTGTAAACCCATCTGGCAAAACAGGCTCCAGATGGTCCTGAGCGCATGGTAGAACCAAAGGCACCATCTGGAACCTCAGCTGTTAAGATCCTGGGAAAACACAGCAAAGAAGGTTGTCTTGTTCTGACTGGAGGAAGCAAGGGCTCAGGTTACCAGCTTTTGAAAAGCAAGGAGTTGAGAAAATTAAAGTTACTTTGCCCAGAAAACACAAGGTGTGAAATCTATGGTTAGCAATTAAAGTAACCTCTTGGTCAATTCTCATATGTGCCTGGCTCCCTTTTCCAACTTAGACAAGGTTTCTCACCCTTCTATTTTACTGAAAACATTATTAAAATAGCTTTCTCTTGCCTGCTTGATCTCTTCCCTTCCTTAGTCCTCTCTAGCCTTCTCTCTAAATCTTCCTCTTGCCTCTGACCTCATTTATTTTGCATAAACCTCTGTAAATTCCAAGATTATTTTGCACTCTTGAGACTACAGCAACTGGATCAAAAAGCAACATCATGATAAATGGAGAAAATATTGAAGTTGTCAATGATTTCATTTTACTTGGATCCACAATCAACGCCCACGGAAGCAGCAGTCAAGAAATCAAAAAACGCATTGCATTGGGCAATCTTCTGCAAAAGTGTTAAAAAGCAAAGATGTCACTTTGAGGACTAAGGTATACTCGACCAAAGCTATGGTATTTTTGATCACCTTAAATGCATGCGAAAGATGGACAAGGAAGACTGAAGAAGAATCAACACCTTTGAATTATGGTGTTGACAAAGAATATTGAATATACCATGGACTGCCAGAAGAATGAAGAAATCTGTCTAGGAAAGAGTACAGGCCAGAATGTTCCTTAGAAGCAAGGATGGTGAGACTTCTTCTCACGTACTTTGGACATGTTATCAGGAGGGACCAGTCCATGGAGAAGGACATCATGCTTGGTAGAGGGTCAGTGAAAAAGAAGACCTTCAAAGAGATGGATTGCCACAGTGGATGCAACAATAGGCTCAAATATAGCAAGGATTGTGAGGATGACATGGGACCTGGCAGTGTTTCGTTCTGCTGACTGGACAACACCTAAGAACAGCAACAACGAGACTATTATAACCAGTGATATGCTCTAAATGAAAGGTCATGATTAGTCACTCTGTATGAGACTTGGAAGCAACATCATCTGAAATAAGCAACCCTGGAAACTTCCAGATCCTTATGTTGTGTGCGAGCATCGCCATTTAGAGCTCTGGAGTAAATGATTTTAAAGTACACTTCCTGAAAACACTAGGGGTTTTGGGTCCTAGTTTGCTCCACTTATGATCTTCAGTTCAGAAGAAATACTGAGCTAAGCTTCGAACTTGTCTTTTACTCACACTAATAATCTCTCAGACAGCTATGTCTCTTATGTAACTAGAACCTTTAATTTTTCTCTAGCCTGTGTGAGGATTTTCCTGTAAGTTAGAAAAGCAACATATTTATAGATTAATTTCTTTGCAACTTTACTAATTTCTGGGCCAGGCTCTTCCTTCCATATTTTATAATATTCTCACTCAGGGTGTGAGGAACTTCTCAGCAATTAAAAAAAAAATCCTTAATGTCAAGTGAAAAGCACAAATAGAAGACTTATTCCAAGCCAGGTACTGTGTTGGCCACTTGAGAAAGTGCAGAGTTGAAGAAAGCATTGTTTACCCCTCAAGAAATCCACAAATTGCTTTTCAAAAAAACCTTCAGATATAGTGTTGTTGGGGTTCAGGGTTAAGGGGCTGCAGCTGTTTGAGAAGTGTGAGTGAGATTATTAGTAGCTTCTTATCTCAGAGAGCTGCTGCCCATGGAGACATTATGCTGTGCTGAGAATCAGGCAGCTGCTCTCTCTAAGTGACATTCATCTTCTTGCTCTTATTACCGTAGAGAAAAAGTCCACCTGTCTATCAAAGGCCAAGTCCAGTACTCAAGAGTTCTGCATTATATCTCCCCCTGCCTTCAAAGGGATAAAAAAATAGCTTTACTGAGATAAAAGTTGCCTTTTTTGTCCCCATTTCTCAGTAACATTTGACTCGGTTAGCACTCTCTTCTACTGGGAAAGACTTCAGTCTTGACCGCAGCAATATTACTCCCTCCTGTGCTCCCCTTTCCTCTCAGCTGCCTGGATCTCTTGTCCGCATTGCAGTGTCCCTCTTCTTATCAACCCAATTTTGGCATTCCCAATGACTAAGAGAGGCATTGGTGGTTCAGTGGTAGAATTTTTACCTTGCTGCAGGAGACCCAGGTTCAATTCCTGGCTAATGCACCTCAGCACAGTAACTACCCTTTGGTCAGTGGAGTCTTGCGTGCTGCTCTGATGCTGAACAGGTTTCAGCAGAGCTTGTAGACTAAGACAGACTAGGAAAAAAGGTCTGGAAATCTTCTTCTGAAAATTAGCCAATGAAAACTTTATGGATCATGAAAGTCTGATCCACAACTGATCATAGGGATGATATAGGACCAGGCAGCATTTCCTTCCCTTGTGCATGGGGTCACCATGAGGTGAGGGCCAACTCTAAGGCAGCTAACAATAACAACAAAGACTAAAAACTGGGCCAGCATCTATTGTCTCTCATTGCTCTCTTTCCCTAAATGATTCTAATCTATTGTCATAATTTTAAAATACCATCTTTATAGTGATAACTCTCAAATTTATCTCTCCAAGCTAGATCTTTCCTTTGGGCTTTAGTCTTACTTATCCAAACTGCCAATTTTGGTATTTCCATTTGGATATCTTACAGACCTATGAGACATACCTTGCCAAAGTGGGACTTTTGATTTGCACCTCATCTCCAGTGTTGCTCATCTCAGTATTGGCTCTACCAACCAGTCACCCAGTTGCTCAAGCCAGAGATCTAGGAGTCCACCCATGATTTGCTCGTATCCTTTGTTCCCCTCCTCACATACAATCATCAGCATTTCTGGTGGATCTGTCTCATAAGTATCTTAGGTCATACCATTTCTTGCCACCTGCACTGGCACTCCTTTGGCCATGGCCATCACCATTGTCACCTGGATTAATTCAATTTTCCTCCCTGTTCACACTCTAGCTCCTTTCTAATTTATTCTCCAGTCAGCAGAAGTGATCTTGGCATGCAAATCTCATAGTTCTATTTGCATCCCACATAAATCTTTTCAATTGCACTCTTTTTCCACTCCTCCAAAACAGGCAAAAACCAAAACACCTGTTGTATAACTTTTTTTTTCTTTCCTTCATGCAGCAACACTTAACCATTCCTCTTTATTGTTTAGGATTCTTTTGATTCTGCTTAGTTATCAACGGGGTTTACAAAATGAAGAGAGTCTTGGGAGAAATTCTGTTGGCTTTTCATAATAATAAAGTGTTCATCTCATCACAGATGGGATGGAATTGAAAAGGTCCTTTGAAAGGTGGGCAGACTTTTGACAACCTGAGATGCTCAGGGAACGTACCACACACAGAGATAAACAAGGGCCAATGTTTGCAAGTTTAACTTTGGTTTGAGGAAGAGTGAGTTGTCTTGTTTTAGCTGAGAGAATAAGGGCATGTAGGGTAATGGGAGATCCCTGGGAAGGTAAAGTGAAGGCTTATTGTGGGTGTCCTTTAATATCTGGCTGTGAAAGTTGGACCTAGTTCAAAAATAAGAAGTTGGAAGCCATTGAAGAGTTTTTAAGCTTGGATGTGTGTAGTTGATGCTGTGCTTTAGAAATGCCAGTCTGGCAATAGTGGCGGGGATGGATTGGCATGGTGAAATTAGAAGGTGGGGAGGCTATTAAAGAAGCTAATACAGCTGTCCAGTTGAGAAATATGAAATACTGGCCTACAATGGCAGTCCCTGGAGAGCTTTCATTTGCATTAAACATTTTTGTACTGAACCAAATATCTGTTTTCATTGATCCAGTTCTTCCCTCTGGTGTAACACAGATGTCACTAGCCCTTTAGATGTTTGCTTTAGACTAAGCAGCCCCAGATCCTGCAGCCTTTCCTCCCATGACCGTCCCCTTTTGATCTTCTCCTCTGGAAGCCACCTGTTTGTCAATGACCTACTAAAATTACAGAACTCAGAATTGAACTAATACTTTACATGTAGTTTTCCTAGCCCAGACTCACATGATTACTCTCTCCAAATAGGCCATATCATGCTTCTTCTCACCCCATCCAATATACTGTAGGTACATACCTGTATGGAAGCAATATTCTTAAAAATAAATGATGTTTCTAAACTATCCCTAGCAAGATTTCTCTAATTTTCATTCATCTGTCATGACGACTTAGGTAGTTCTTTTTTTCTGTCTGACTTTGCTTGTCTCTTTTACCTTCTGAAAACCATTCTCTGTCTACTGGCACCATTTTACATTTCTTGAATCAAAGTTGTTTCAGTTTTGGAGAGCATCAGCAGCGTTTGCCTTATACTTAATCTAGTGTTCAGAATATATTCATTCATCAAGTATTTATTGAGTGACTATTATGTTCAGGTACTGTTCTAAGTACCTGAGATACATCAGCGAACACAACAGTCAAAGGTCCCTGCCCTCCATTCACCACAATCCCATGAGTTGCTCTTGGGTAACAGGTGCCAACAGAGGAGCATTTATTTCACTTGAGATAATTATATCGATGCCACTTATTCAAATAGAAAATATTTTGAAGCCAGCAGATTCTGATCTAAGACTGAGAATTTACTAACTATATGGGGCCAATTTAGGATGGCTCTAAGGGATGCTTTATCTAGAGTCTGCCTACAACCAGCCTTCTCTTTGATTTCAATTTCACCATTACTGGGAGGGGGTGATAACCTGGCTCCCATATGGGAATTAATTGATGTTTTTCCTCACACTGGGCTGGATAATTTAAAAATTAATATACTGTGCAGATAGCAGTGCCTAAAGGTTACAGAAGCTGACTGGTGAGCTGCAGGCATTTGAGTCTGCCAAGCTGAATAAGAAATGAATAAAGCTAAATTACAGACCTATTAAAAATAAATGAGTGGTGTCAAAAAAGTAAATTAAGATACAGATAATCAATCTAATTTCAGGGTCTCTGGTGAGTGTTAATGCTTAATTCTTCTCATGTTTGATGAAGCCATCTACTAATTACTAATATTTTTATAAAAACTAGTCTGCACAAGGTCTTTATTTCAAGGGGGACCAATTTCAACTGATTTGACTCTCAGAAGATGGCCTTAATTTTATTGTGAAAGACAAGGCCTGCCTTCACATAGTCTAAGTTATAGCCCATTTTTCTAAAATATTGTTGCCAGCTAGAGAGAGTGTTGTCCTCATTTTCACCCACTTCCAAGATACTGTTTTCTGGCTCCTTTTGAACAATTTCAAATCATCCGTCCCCCTTCCTTCTATTCCATAATTTTTTCAATGTAGGCGTTGTAGCTGAACAGCAAAGTAGAATAAGGAGTTGGGTGTAAAATTGTTTTCAGAAAGGGAAAGGGGTCAAATAAGCAGAGAGGTCATGAGCTATGAGAAGAAAAGATGAATTTAGAAAACCAAGTGGGTATAACAGGATGCTGAGTCGTTGAGAAAACATACAGGAAGGAGTTATAGAAGGATTTGAAGTCCTGTGAGTCTTAGCAGATATAAGACTCCTGGGTCTGATTAAAATATTGATCATTATAATACAATTGACTATCTGATCTCATTTTGCTTCTTTCTAATGAATGTATCAGGAAAGAGGATTACTACACATTTGCTGAAAGCATAGGTCAGCATGAAGTTTAGCCTTTCTCAGTCATTCGTCTTACCCAGCCCTGACAGAGGGTCAGAGAATAACTCAGCAGGGAGACTACACAGACCTGCATCCCCAGCACTGGTCCTTCCGGAATCAGAGGAACTCACAGGAATAAATGGAACAAAGGAGGCCAATTCTGCTGTTATATCTCACTGCCCTACTTTATAGCAGAAAGGGGATTGAGTCAGAGGCTGGAATCAAAGCAAATCTTCCCAGCCTGCTGCTAGTCTTGTTTGGGTCTAACTCTTGCTAAAAATGGTCGGATGAATGATGGAAGGTGACATGCAGATTTTCGGTCTTTTTAAGCTAATTTTTTAGTTGAAAAAGTAATAGAGACACACAGGAAAAAGTTAAAAAAAAATTAAAAAAGCATAGGTGTAGTGAAAATAAGACTTCCCTCACTTTTTTACTGGCACCATTTTACATGTCTTGAATCAGTCCAGGTTTGATTTCCGCAGGGGAAAAATGGTTCGGACAGAGTACATGGAAAAAAAATTAACTAGGAAAGTGGCATGTAGTCCTGAAAAACAGTTGACCATCTGCAATACAGAGTCATCAGTGTCACATGGTGCAATAAAAGCGTTTACCTAAGCTGGTTGTTGTCTTCCTGGCTGGAACCTGACCAATACAATGTGAATTTTTTTTGAGCACTTGGTTGAATTGTGGAAAACAAGTAGTAAGGGATAGATTTAAGAGAAGGAATTTTGTTAGGAAGTTGCTGCAATAATCTAAGCAAAGGATGATGTTGATCTGAACTGAGGTAGTAGCAGTTGGATTGGAGAGA
Organism: Trichechus manatus latirostris; assembly: GCF_000243295.1. NCBI lineage: Eukaryota > Metazoa > Chordata > Mammalia > Sirenia > Trichechidae > Trichechus > Trichechus manatus. Next base: position 17,248,037 of record NW_004443978.1, read on the forward strand.
ACTAGACATATTCAAGATAGTTTAAGGACATAGAATCAGTAGTACTGGGTGGCTTTCTGGACCACTAATATTTTCATGACAAATCATATCATCTGTAAATCCTAATCTTTCATAGAAATAATATCTTTATTGCAGGGAGGATCTATTTTATATACCTCGTTTCTCCTAGGTCCATGATATATTTCTACACTCAACAAAATACAATAATAATAATAATAACTAACATTTTGATTCTTTTTAACCTGTTGCACTTCCTTCTAATCTGGAATCTCATAATCAACCTAGATGTCTTCAGGGACAAGTCAAATTAACGTGTAAGCCTAGGGGAAGGGTGAGAATTGGGGCATTTAAAATAAATTTTTATAACTGTATTACCTACTAAAAAGTATTTAGCTGGATTTTTCCTGTGAGCCCTTAAGGTTCTAATTCACCTTGGTCTTCCTGCTGGGTGGACTGTTCAGGAAGGGTGGGGAATGAGGTCTGATAGCTCTCATTGAGCTGGAGGAAGGGCAGAATCATTCTTTTATTAGTACCTGGTGTGCTTTTCCGTATTTTTATTCTCTATAATCCCCCATTTACCTTGATAAATCTGGAAAGAATATTTTCTCTCCCACAGCACCTAATTTACCTGGGGGAAAATGGCTGATTCCCCGGGCAGGTTCCAACCATTGTTCAAAGTCTGAAAGTGTCAGCTGGCTCTGCCCACCCTCTTTTTTCTAGATGTTCTCTCTGAGGATGTGAAATGCAGATGAATAACAGTGCAGATAGAATAACCCCATAGATGAGCTGCATTGCTAATATACCACAGGGCTATTTTTGTGTTTGTGCATTTTTATGCCTCTCTCTATATGTGTATACATAAAAATACTACTACTGCTTTGTCGCAATTCGGAAATGTGAAGATATTTGCCAGGAGATTGGCAGGTGACTCAAGAGCCTAAAATTTTTCTTATACTGCAATTTCCTCAAGGGCTTCTACAGCCTTAGAGCAAAAGGGAAATAAAGTTTGTATTAGTGTGCAGAGACCATGCGTCCTGAATTGCTATTTAAAATTTAGAGATGGCCCTGGCCTCTGTTTTCGGCATTGTAAGGTATCTTATAGGGACATTGGCGGTTCAGTGACAGAATTCTTGCCTCCATGAGGGAGACTTGAGTTTGCTGCTCGGCCAATGCACCTCAAGTGCAGTCACCACCTGTTTTTCAGTGGAAGTTGCGTGGTGCTATGATGCTGAACGTATTTCAGCAGAGCTTCCAGACTGAGACAGTAGGTCTGGAGATCTACTTCCAAAAAATCAGCCAATGGAAACCCTATGGACTACAAAGGTCTGATATGCAAGTGATCATGAGGATGGCACAGGACTGGGAAGCATTTTGTTACATTGCACATGGGATTGCCATGAGTCGGGGACTGACTTCATGGCAGCTAAGAACAACAACAACAAAGTATGTTACATTACTGCTGGAAGGGGGTTTATGCCAGATGACACCCTGTCCTTCTGTCCTGCTCTGTGCTGCTGTGACCACCTCACATGTTCCTCTAGTTCTGCCACGTGGCCACTGTGTCCTCTTCAGTCATTTATATGTGATGATTCTTAAAATCAAAACAAATACCCAATCTGAGAAGGCCAATAAGCCCCCTTTGTTCCTCCTGATCCATTCTCTGCCGTGCCCTTTGCTCTGGGGAGCTGACCTCTCCTCTACAGACAATGTCTCCTAGACAGCCTGGCCCTCAGATTTTTTGCTGGGTCCACTAGAGGGAGGGACTGGTAGGAGATGATCAGGTGGGAAGAAAGAGGTTAGGGCCACAGCTGTAGCCGCAGGAGGGTGGCCCTGTCCCGCAGCTGTGGTTCTCACCAGCTTTCTATAATGTTGCTTCTTACCCCAGCCTTTTCACGTGGCGTCAGTTTCCTATTGCTGCCAATCCTTGGGTGCTACACTCACCCTTGCTGGCTCCCTTGAACCTGCCCACACCTCTGTAAATAGTCCTTTTATTAAACATCCTCTATTACTGCTTTGAGTTTCCTTCTGTGTCCTGCCAGGACCCTGAGTGATACAGTCATCAGGATGTTGTTAGTTTTCGTGAGTCAGCTCTCATTCATGGTGACCTTATGTATAACAGAATGAAACATTGCCAGGCCTGTGCCATCTTCATGACTGTTGGGATATGTGAGTTGGTTGTTGGAGCTATTGTGTTGTGCCTTCACTACTCATCTTCCATTACTATATTGGACAATATTCAGTTGTAATCCATATGGTTTCCACTGGCTAATTTTTGGAAGTAGATTGCCAAGCCTTTCCTCCTACTCCATCTTAATCTGGAAGGTCCATTGAAACTTGTCCACCATGGGTGACCCTGCTGGTATTTGAAATATCGGTAGTACAGCTTTCAGCATCATAGCAACACGCAAGCCACCACAGTATGATAAACTGACAGGTACACTAATCATAAACCAAAACCCCAAACCAAACCAGTTGCCATTGAATGAATTCCACTTCATGATGACCCCATGCTTGGCAGAGAAGAACTACACTCTATTGGGTTTTCAAGTTTGTAATCTTTTGGAAGCAGATCATCAAGCCTTTCTTCTGAGGCACCTCTGAATGGGTTCGAATCACTAACCTTTTGGTTAGTAGTCAGGTACTTAACCATTTGCACCACCCAGGGACTTTATTGTTATCATCCCCCTTAAGAAGTTGGTTGAACTGTGGTTTCCAGGTGGCAGCAAACTCCAGAACAGGGTGAAGGCTTATAAAACAGAAGGAGTTTCCAGACTTTGAAGAGTTTTGAGGCCAGGACTTCTGAAGTTCTCACATCTGTATTTACGAGATATATATATATATATATATATATATATATATACATATGTTTTAAACACTTGTCTTAGTTATCTAGTGCTGCTATAACAGAATTACAAGGAGTGGATGGCTTTAACAAACAGAAATTTATTTTCTCACAGTTTACAAGGCTAGAAGTCTGAATTCAAGGTGCCAGCTCTAGGGGAAGGCTTTATCTCTCTGTTGGCTCTGGAGGAAGGTCCTTTTCTCTTTGAGCTTCTTCCTGGCTGATTTTCATTGAGGCTTGGCATCTCTCTTGCTCCATCTCTGCTTGCTTCTCTCCCCCAGTCAGCTTGGTTTATAACTCTTTTATATCTCAAAAGAGAGTAACTCAAGATACATCATACACTAATCCCGTCTCATTAACATAACAAAGACGACCCATTCCCAAATGACATTATAACCACAGGCATACAGGTTAGAATTTACAACACAAATTCTTGGGGGACACAATTCAATCCATAACTTTCCACCCTTTGGACTCCCAGAATTCATGCTCTTGCCACCTACAAAACACATTCACCTCACCACAACATTGCAAGAGTCTTAAATCAACTCCAAGTCCAAAATCTCATCTTCTGAATCATCTACTTCAAATATGGGTGAGACTTTAGGTGTATTACATCCTGGGATAAAATTCCTCTTCATCTGTGAACCTGTGAAATTTGGAGTACAAGTTATCTGCTTCCAAAATACAATGGTGGAATAGGCACAAGGTACACATTTCCATTACAAATGCGAGAAACCAGAAGGAAGGAAGAGATATTGGGCACCCAGCAATTCCAAAACCCAGCAGAACAATTTACATTAGCTCTCCAGTCTTGAAAATAATCCTCTGTTTTTTGAGACCCTCTGGACTATGTCCCTGCCCTCTAGACTCTGGGTGTTAGCCAAGTGCTCTGGATTCTTGGGTGGAGGACCCTAGGTCCTCGCCTTCAGCTCTCCCTTCCAGGTCCACTAGGATGGCAACTCTGCTTCCTTGGCTTTGGGCGGCATCATTCTCCTAGTCCATCTGAGTGGAACTGTACCCCCTCGGCCCCAGCAGGCCCTGTTCTTTTGCTCTTTGGGTATGGAAGCCCTGCCCCCTCAGCTTTGGGCAGCAGCCCCATCCCCCTGGCACTCATGAATGGCAGCCTCACACTCCAGAACCGAGTTGGTGAAGATCTGACTCTTTTTAACTTAGGAGGTTGCGACTCCACCCTTTGAAACCTATGCAGCCCTGCTTCCCGTGCTCCTTTCAACAGTTCTGCTCAGCCTCCTACCTACCCCAGGGAGGGCCCTTTTCTTTTCTTGGAGGACAACAGATGTAGGAATTTCAAGTGGTAGGTGGTGTTCTTTCCTTTCGTTCTTTCTTTGTCCCTTTTAGTCTAAGCTGATGGGTTTTCTGTTGTGGTAGTTGGTTAGATACATCACTCACAGACTTAATCTCTTTAACAAAAGATTGTGTAGTCACATCTTTGATGAACATTCTAGGACACATGTCCTTAATTTGTACAACAGAATTTTCCAAATCTTTACCTTTTGTTTTCATTTTGTAGAGGTCATTTTTAAGTCCATTTCCTTCCTCTGGCATTTACTATAAGCAGCAAGGAGAAACCACATGACCCCTTTAAGATATTGCTTAGAAATCTTCTCAGTCAAATATCCAAGTTCATCACTTTCAAGTTCTACTTTCCACCAAATATTTGAACATAATTCAGAGGAATTCTTTGCCACTGCATAAAAAGCATCGCCCATTCTCCATTGTCCAATCACATGTTCATCATTTTCTATTAAAGCCTCACTAGAAGCACATTTAATTTCCACATTTCTAACATCATTCTGTTGCTGGCACCATATGTATTCTCTAAGATGATAGAGACTTTCTCTATAGCTCTTCTCACTTCCTTCTGAGCCCTCATGAGAATTGCCTTTGACCTCCATAATTCTACCAATAGTCTCTTCCAGGCAATCTAGGCTTTTACTATTAGGCACCTTAAAACTCTTTCAGGCTTTACCCATTACCTAATCCCAAAACTACTTCCACATTTTTAGGTATCTATTAGAGCAGCACTACCACTTTTTTGTATCAAATTCTGCCTTAGTTATCTAGTGCTGCTGCAACAGAAATACCACAAATTGGTGGCTTTAACAAACAGAAATTTATTGTCTCACAGTTTAGAAGGCTAGAAGACCAAATTCAAGGTGCCACCTCTAGGGGAAAGCTTTCTCTCTCTGTCAGCTGGAGGAAGGTCCTTGTCTCTTACGAGCTTCTGCTCCTGGGTGATCTTCATGTGGCTTGGCATTTGTCTTCCCCCATCTCTGCTTGCTTCTCCCCCTAATCAGCTTGGTTTATATCCCTTTTATATCTCAAAAGAGATTAATTAAAGATACAGCTTATACTAATCCTGCGCCATTAAGATAATAAAGACAAACCATTCCCAAAATGAATTATAACCACAGGCATAGAGGTTAGGATTTACAACACATATTTTGGGGGGGACACAATTAAATCCATAACATCACCCATTAGTGAGTCTTCTTTAGATTTAAGCAGTAAGAGAGGATCAAGTGGCAAGTGGCCATATAGTTACAGTCTTGAATATGAGATCAGAGAGATGTGGATTAAAATACTAATTTTGTACTGTAGATGCTTGTCCTCTCTGAGACTGTTTCTTTATCAGAATGGATGTAATACTACCCTGTTCACCTAGGGATCTTGTGAAGAGTAGAAACAATGGATGTAAAACACCGTGTTGATCAGGAATGCCTACTGCAAGGCACTCTACCCTTTCATAGCCTAATCTATTCACATGTGTGCACACACATGCACAGAACACACATGTGTGTGCATGCAAGCCCAGGTACACATACACTTTCTGAGCATTTTCTTTCTGAATCTACTTTATCTTTGGCTTAGTAAGAGAAGTCTTGTATTCAGGAAATGCAGCCTGATGGCAGGGTGTGGTGATTTTGTAATAGGTCAACAGAGTTGAGCTAAATTACATTTCTTGGAGCACAGTTTTCTGTATGTTTCCAGTGTGCAAGGGTTCCAACACTGAGGTGACTGTCATGCACAGTGTGGCTGGCTCAGGTGTAGGCCCAACTCCATTTTGTGACTTCTGCTTCTGCATTCCTGAGAATGTAACCTTGACTTCTTCATATGCGTATGGCCCTGGGCCTCTGGCTGGGTGGAACCACCAGACTAATTTCTTCCCATTCATATGCATATGACACTGAGCCTCTAGCTGGGCAGAACCAGCAGACCCTAGACCCCTATCCATCATCTTGTGACCCCCTTTTCAGCACGTACTTCTCCAATTATGTGAGCGTATGCAATCCTCTTAATCCACGTATACCCTGTTAACCAATTCCAACCAAAGCTCCACTTCTATATATCCCAACTTCCACTTTACTGTTCGCCAGCCTACCAATCAGAATAATGTAAGCTAAGTTCCTGATTCAACCCTATAACTATGCCCATGTGACTGCAGCTTTTCAGAGTGCTAGTTTTCATTTTGTGAGATCCGCCTGCAAAGACCCATCACTGGCATTTACCAAGGATGAAACTAGATGCAGTCATTCCCTCAGCCCCCTTAAGACCTGGCCTTTGCTTTCCTTTTCAGCCACCCTAAGGGGCAGGTGATGGATGCAGGGTGAAAGCACAGCAATGGCAGGAGGGTCGTGTTCAGGGTTCTCAAAGCAGAAAACGGGACCCGGCCTTCTGCTGACTTGCTGATGTTCTCATCACGTATGCAAGACACATCCTCTTGTTTAAGTGGGGCAGGTTAATATACAAGGATATTCATTTTTCTTCTGTTGTTTTTTCTTCTTTTGCACATCTCCCCCTTCCCCTCCAGTCATGCATATAGTTAGTGCATTAGAGGAAGGAGGTATAAGGGGGGCTCAGGAAACTTGACATAGCCTGAAGTTCTCCCAGGCTTTTGTGTTCTAAAATCCTCCACTCTTAGGGGAAATGGAAGATTTGTAGCGAAGAAAAAGAAAAGACTGAAGCTTTGTTTCCATCTTCAGACTAGTAAAATGTTTTCCTTTGTCCAGAACTGAGAGAGGAGAGAAAGAGTGGGGGAGAGGCTGCAATAGCATTTCCAGGAATGCTCTGGAAGGTGGAAAAGCCCCAAAGAGAAAATGGCTGTATGATGCATTTAGGGGACAAACCTACACACAGCCTTGCAAGAAAGTTGCTTGGTCTCCACTGTGGCTCATAGACAACTGTGGCCATTTGGCTTGAAGAATCATCCTGACCAAGACAAAGACCTTCTCTACAATAACCTAAGTGCAAAGTCCGCCTACCCTCCCAGTCCCTTGCCATGCCATGTCTCTACATAGTCATGTTTTACCAACATTGTGGGATCATGATAACAAAATAACCATAATGATATTGCAGATACTATGTGCCAGCCACTGTTCTAAACACTTTACATGTTAACTCATTTAATCTTCACAAAAAATGTCTGAGAAAACTGAGACCACACAGCTGATATTCAAACTTAGACAGCTTGGCTCCAGGCTCTATGCTTAGGCTGTGGTACTAAGAAACAGTTTCAATTCCTGGAATCCAGGTTTCTGGAGTCCATGGAGGTTAAGGTAATCCACCAGGCCATTGCCCTTAGATGTCATTTTGAACCTTGAGCCATGAAAAAACTGGTTTCCTAAAGTCACATTTAAGTTAAACAATACCTTAGTAAGCAGCTTAGTGAAGACTGTTTTGCCTTAGGCATTGAACTGTTTTGGAGAATTATCTGTGTGCAGTCAGTTTTGAGAAACAGACTTCAAAGTTCAGACTACCACTATGTTTTAGGGTAAATCAGTAATTATTTTAATCGTTCTTCAAGACAATGTATGAAATCCTTCCCAACCACAAATGGTTTTATCTGTATTGTTCCAGCCTTTTTCCACGGCACTGTCAATAAGATAAGGTAAAAGAATTTTTGATAGTTCTTTCATCCCTGGTACATTTTTGACTCTACCTGAAATGTTACCCTGATTCGCAAATCATGTATTAAATAAACATCAATCAATTTCTATTACTGACTTAATATGATTTTTGTCTTAACAGAAAATGTTGTCAGAAGTGGGACCTCAAAGACATCTTCCCATGTCCCCAAGTCCTTGGAGGAAATCAGGAACTGGGCCATAGAGCATTCCTTTTTGCTCCCTGCTTCTCTCCACTCTATTCGGGGCTGTGGTAATAACTCTCAGGTCCTGAGGTATGCATTTTGTATTGCAGCTTGACTGCATACTTGAAATTGATTCCAAGCTGTAAGAGACTAAGTCTCTAGCCAGAGAATGAAATAGGTTTCATATGGTTGTTATGAAAGAATCTTAGAGAAATTTTTAAGCCATAAAAATTAGTGGGAACAAGACAGTGACCAAACCCAACGGCAGATTCCCTGCTAGGAGTTTCGTTTGGCTCTGGGAAACCAAAGTTTCAACCTAAGGGAATAGGATCCTTAACATCTAAGAAAAGTGAGCTTGGAGCTCCCCCCTACTAGGACACTGGCTTGGGGTTCATGTTCAAAAACACTATAAGCTAAATATACTAGAAGTGATTTGGAATTTCAGTGGTTACTTTGGGAAAATAAATTCCCATTTGTGTTGTCTTTTCTTTCCTTTTCAGGAAATTTCTGTTTAGTGATCAGGTTTCACGAAAGGATCTGAGATCCCTCCATCTGACACTCTGGCAAGTAAATAAGTCTTACCTAGAACCTGTTTTCTGATGTTTTAATGTTCTATTTTCTGCATATAAGAAATAATTTTCTCCTTTCTTCTAAACTATCTAACTAATGGTTTGTTATTTACCTTCAGATTTGGACTGGTTCTTGTTATGCTATTCCTAGGAATACAAAATTAAGATGAGAAAATAAATTTTAAAATAATTATGACATAGGAAAAAGTCCTTACCATAGGATACTCTACAGTCAGCATAGTGCTGTTAGTTACTGAAATAGCTGATTCTTGCTTTAAAGGAAATAACCAGAATTTAAATGGGTTTAGATATTGTAACCTTCAAATTAGAAACTTCTGTTGATAAACTTAGAAAACCTGTAAAGCCCATAACTAGAGAAGTATCTGAAGTTCAAGCTATGATTTTACAAAATAGAATAGGATCAGATTTCCTTCTAGTCTCCCAAGGAGTAGTGGCTTAATAGATATATATCGCTATGTCTAATTAATATATGCAATCTGAAGTTTTCTAGAATGTAGTTGCTGCTGAGACACATGAAAAGCAGTTATTAGAAGGCAGAAGGGACAGGAAAGCTGGTAATAGAGAACCCAAGGTCGAGAAGGGAGAGTGTTGACATGTCGTGGGTTTGTTAACCAATGTCATAAAACAATATGCATACTGTTTGTTCTGTAAACCTTCATCTAAAGTACAATAAAAAAAGAGGGAAGAAAAGCTTCCATTTTTAATTACAAAGGTTTCCAGAAAGATCTTTCAGAAAAGTACAAAAAAAAAAAGCAGTTACTGATGCTGCTTATGTATCATAAAACACCTAATTGGACTTGTTTCGTTGGTCCAAAGGTGTAGGGTCATGATTTCATGGGTCATTTTAGTCAGCTGGCCTAATATTGTTCTTAACATTTCTGTTCTACCTCCTAGTTCATTGTGTAGTGTCTGGGATCTTAAAAGCTTATAAGCTGCCATCCAAGGTGAAACAGTTGGTCTCTATTCATCTCGATCAGCAGAGAAAAATGAGAGCCAGGCAGAGGAGGAACTAGACTCCATGTCTGATTGCCTCTATTAACAACTGTCTCCTTTGCCTTGATGCCAGAAGAAATTGGAGGGTGCAAGTTTACCATTATTGAGTGTTTTGATAAAATATTCTATGGTAGAATCCTGATTAAAAGGGAAGAGATTGGAAAAAGAGTTTTAACTATCCTGGAATCCAGATTTCTGGGGTCCATGGAGGCTGGGGTAACCCACCCAGGCCATTGCCCTTAGATGTCCTTTTGAAACTTGAGTCTTGAGAAAACTGTCAAACAATAGCCTAGTAAGCAGCTCAGTGAAGACCATTTTGCCTGAGACATTGGTCTCTTTTGAAGAATTATCTGTGTGCAGTCAGTTCTCAGAAACAGACTGCAAAGGTCAGACTAGAGCTATGTTTTATTTAACTGTTCTTCAAGACAATACTGTATGAAATCCTTCCTGACTACACATTGCTTTATCAATATTGTTCCAGCCCTTTTCCATGGCAATGTCAATAAGATGGGGTGTAAGAATTTTTGAAAGTTCTTTCATTTCTGGAACATTTTGACTCCAAAGTTGAAATTTTATTTCTATCAACAGTTTAATATGATTTTTGTTTTAATAATATTTACAGAAAGTGGTATTTCCTGTATCTATATCTGAGGTGAGGACATAAAGTCATACCAACTTAATAAGTAAATGTATTTACAATAAATATATTTTATCTTGACAATTCCACAAAGGGGAGAATCAGTCCACCTCCTCTGGAGGCAAAAGCATATACTATGATCTGCTCATAATCTTTTGACAGCAGAGCTAGGGTCAGAAATGAAGGCTTAAAACTCTATAGAGGCCTGTCTGTGGCCTCAACAGTAACACTCTCTCAGCTAACCATCTGAAACGTAACAGGCCCCCAATAAATAGCAGCTGCTTTAATGATTATGATGACTATTCTTGTTTCTATCACCCTAGAGAAGACTGCATAAAGCCAATTTGCCCATGCAGAATCACTGATCCTGCAGGCTGGTGTCTTTTTTTCACAGAGTTGGGTTTGTTTAGATCATCAAAGTAATTATTCCACCCCTGCCTGGGACCAGAGTCTTTAATTCGCTTCTAGCTCCTATCCATGAGGAAAGCAATCTGATCATTAAATGAGGAATTGGATGTATTAACCTTTTTAGAAATATTTGCATTTAAAAGGAGATGGTGGTTGTTTTAGTTGCCCTGAGGTGGATTCCAATTCATAGTGACTCCATGTGTGTGAGACTAGAATTATGCTCCATAGGGTTTTTAAGGCTGTGACCTTTTGGAAACAGTATTTAACAAAAGTGAGGACATATTTAATGATGTAATCCCAGGATTAATCAGAATATTCGAAGGTGCAATAGCAGAATTTAATAGCTGTGATACATTGGGATGGCCATTCTTCCCAGGCGTCTTTGGCTTTACCCTGTCACCAAATGCTGGCTCCGGGCCTGGCTGTTCATGGGCTCTGGAGGTAAGACACAGCAATACGGCCCAAGCTGAAACATGGCTGCACAATAGGCAATGATGTACATTGAAGACGGAAAAATTAGTTCGATCCTATACCAAAGTATAATCTAAAACATTATGGCCTGCAGGGAAACATCAGAAGGCAAGCCCACAGAGCCCTCTGCTCCCACAGAGGAAAAGGGGACATGACTATTGGGTTTTTGAAAGTAGGAGTTGCCAGTGGAGATAAAGTTTATCAAGAGCAGCTAGAACAGAAGGTATAAGTGCGCGCCTGGAAGGATAGCCCACTCAAACACAATTGTGCATTTGGAGAGGTGTCATCTTTGGAGAGGAATGATATGAAGGAGTCTTGTGATGGTAAATTCCCAGTGGATAACCCACTGGTTGATAAAGATGAGTTGATTTATTTGATCCAAATGAAGACAAAGAATGCTAAATCGCTCCTGTGGCAGCTCAAAAAGTACCTTAATCACACATGATGTTCAGTGAGTATAACACACAAGGCACAGGTAGTAGAGGGTGAATAACAGCTTCAGAACAGAGGGGTCTGGCATATTTAGGGTGGCTGGCCTAGGATCAGGCCCTATTCCATTTTGCTACAAGCTCCTGCTTCTGCATTCCTGAGAATGTAACCTCCACTTCTTCCCATTCACATGCATATGGCCTCAGCCTCTGGCTGGATGGAACAAACAACCCCTAGCCATCTAGCAATTATCTTGTTTAACAGGCCTGGTCTTTGCCCCAAAGCCACTTTTAGCAAATAAGTGCGGGAGTCAGGAAGGTTATTGTAGGAGAAAAGCTTACCCTGGATGTTATGTGCAGGAGCCCTAAAATCAAGGCACTTGACTAAAGTAGAGAGCTAGTTTAAAGTTAGAGCCAGACTCCATATTGTCCCAGGGTCTGCTTCTGTTTCTGAGAAGGTGACCCATGACTACTGGTGGGTAAACAAGGGAGGGGCAGATTGCCTTCAGGAAGAATGTGGTTGAAAGTTGATTAGCTAGTATGCAGAAAGGTGCTTACACAGGGAACTTGCCTGGGCAAGATCTTCTTACACAAATAATCCTTAATGATTTACCTAAAATAGGCAGTCAGAAGAACTTACATTTGCTAGCCAATCAGAACACTTTTTACTGTTAGTTCCTGAGTCTGGTCTATATTTATCCTGGCAAAACTGCCAACCCTTGGATTTGTGGGTTTCACTGGCTGGGACCTCACATCTCTCCATTTGAATCTTTTTTTTTTTTTTTTGTACTTCAGGTGAAGGCTTACAGAACAAATAGTTTAAGTACACATATTGTTTTATGACATTGGTTAACAACCCCACGACATGTCAACCCTCTAACTTCTCAACCTTTTTTTTTTGGTGAAAATACACTTAGCCAAAGATACACCATTTCAAACATTTCTACATGCACAGTTCAGTGCCATTGACTACGCTCTTCCAATTGTGCTGTTATTCTCACTTAAGATGAAGGCTTACAGAACAAAATAGTTTCTCATTTAACAGCTACTACAAAAGTTGCCCTATGACAATGGTTAACAATCTCACAACACAAAAACAGTATCTTACTCAACCATGGGTTCCCTATCACCAGCTTCCTTGTCCCCTTCTACCTTCTGGCCCTTGTCACTGGACTACTGTACCTCATTAGTCCCTTTTGGTTTTACGGGGCTGTCCACTCCCAGGCTGAACAGTGAACCTCGGAGATAACTTCACCACTGAGCTAGAAGGGTGTCTGGGGGCCATACTCTCGGG
>NW_004443978.1:17265532-17267515 GCF_000243295.1 Trichechus manatus latirostris
GAGCTGCTCTCAGGATTCTTTGTTTGTCTTTGGTTTAGGTGAGTGGGATTATGATATGCCTTGGCGATTTTCTTTTGGGGTCTCTTGTATATGGGGTTCGTGGAGCTTCTTGGATGGCCAGCTTTTCATCTTTCATGATATTGGGGAAGTTTTCTGCTAGCAGTTCTTCAATGATCTGTTCTGTGTTTTCTGTTTTATCCCTCCGTTCTGGAATTCGAATCACTTGCGATTTTTTGCTTTTGATTGTATCCCACATAACTCTCAGGGTCTCTTCATTTTGCTTTGTTCTTTTTTCTGAGTTTTTCTGAAACAGAGTTGTATCCAAGTTTTTGTCTTCAATTCCACTGATCCTGTCTTACACCATTTCAAATATGCTTCTTAGCCCTTCTATGACACAATCCATTTCTGAAATCTTGTTGTTTATCTTTTGGATATCTAATTGCTGTCTTTGTATAATTTCTAGTTGTGAATTTATTTTGGCTTTTTGTTCCTGCATTCTTTTCCTGAATTCTTCCAATTTTTTGTCTGTGTTTTCCAAGAATTTGTCTATTTTTTCCTCATGTTTGTGAGCTTTTTGACTCGGCTCTTGGAGAATTCTGAGTATTAGAGATTTGAATTCCCTATCAGGTAGTTCTAGTGCATTGTCTTCCACTGGAAAGTCATCTGGTGTTTTATTTTGGACACCTACTGGAACCATCCTGTCCTGTTTTTGTAAATGCTTTGATATTGTCTGCTGCCTTTGGGGCCTTCAGTAGTTATTTTTCTCATTTATTGATTGTAGATTTGTTTGTTTCGTCCCTTTTTAAAAAAATTTGACTGTGTCTGAGCAGGCAGACTGTGTGGTCTTTGTCGTTTGCTCATCTGTGGGCACAATACTTTTCATCTCCTTCTCCAATTGGCAGGGTCAGTCACTCAGATATGGTATGGCAAGGCAGGTCTAGCTGAAGAGGAGTTACTGGGATGGGTTGTTTGTGGCACTTACTATAGCCACCAGAGCAGGTCACTAATCAGTGCAGGACAGGTTCCAGTAGGCCGTGCCTGTGCTGCTTGGTAGTGTGATGTCAAGTGCACAGTGAAGGTAGGCAGGATGCAGCGGGGAGATTGTTATGTTTGGAGCTAAGATGGATATGGGAGAAAGGAGAGAGGAACAGAAGCCAAAAACATACAAACAAAGAAAAAAGAGTTCTAGGGGAGCTTGCCATTCGAGTGGAGAGATGAGAGACTATGAAATGGAGAAAAACAGAAAAGGGAAGAGGAAGAAAAGAACGAACAAATAAAAATCAGAAAGGTTAAAGAACGGCAAAGTTCCCAGTGATCCCACCAGTGCAGCTATGAGATCTGGGGAAGTTGCTCTCAGGTGTTGCAGTACAGCCTGGCTAGAAGGCTTAGAGGTATACAATGCCAGGTATTCAGGGAACAGAAAGAGAAGGAAGATATAGAGATATGAGAAACTGAGTAATGAAGAAAGGCAAAAATGGAAAAAGAGGGAAAAGAAAACAAAACAAATTAAAAAAAAGAACAGGAAAAGCCCCCCCCAAAGAACAGAAAAATAAATGAAAAATAAATTCCCTCAGAGATCCCTCTGCATGTCTGTGCAAGCCGAGGGGGTAGTCTCCTTGCCATGCAGCACCTCCTGGCCAGATAGGGCTCCCAACTCAAGAAAAGAAAAAGAAATCAAACAAACAATTCAAAACAAACAAACGAACAAAAGCCCTGGGATCCCACCAGTGCAGCAGCCCAGACCGGGAAGCAGCTCCACACTCAAACGGAGCTCCACAGCCCCTCAGGAAGAAGCAAAGATGGCACATGGAGCTAGGTATTTGAGTGAAAGGAGGGGGAGGTGTTGAGAGGTAAGGAAGAAATCAAAAGAAGCAGAAAAAAAAGCAACACTAGCAGCCAACAAATGGCACTCAGAGAGCCAGCTAGTGCGGGACTGTGGAATCAAAACAGCTGGTGTTTCTTGGACAAGAGACTGTGTCCGCG
>NW_004443978.1:17267884-17272054 GCF_000243295.1 Trichechus manatus latirostris
TACCCCCTGTTTGCTGGTCTCGGATAGGAGTCCAAGATGGTGGATCCGCACTGCGTTAGCTGGTAGGGGACCTCTGCATGAATCTCTCCTCACTCTCCGTCTCTGTCAGTTTTCTCACTCCATTTGGTGCTTGGCTGAGTTCTTTATCTCTTCATTTGATGTTTTAGGGTGTCAGGATTGTTTTCTCTGTTTGGCTTAGCTTTTTGGATCTTTGCTGTGGAGGGACGGCTTGGTATTTCTGCCTAGAGTGCCATTTTGCCACAAGTCCATTTGAATGTTTTTGAGCTTTCAATGATCCTTTTGTTATATTCTAGCCGAGTCTGATAGTTTTACTCTAGGACAAGAGATTGCTGAACAGAGACTAAAGATACCCTGAGTTCTATTCTTAACAATGCCACTGTGACCTTGGCTCAATGTCCTGGTCTCAGTGCTCAGATGCTTCCTCTATACAGTGAAGAGACAGGGCTAGGTTATATTTAGTTTCCTCCCCATTTAGATACTGGCATAGGAGTACATTCTTTGCTTGGGCACCTTCAGATAAAAGTTGATAGTTACTTTCTGGAATAATGTCATGTTTGCCTGTCAAGTTCATCCTCACTTTGATCAATGGCTATGTGGTGACAGTCTCTTTTCATGTCTTGCCCTGAGTCTCCTGCAAAGATCCATCATGCCTGACACTTATCAATAGTGCAGTCTTAGATGAAACCATTTCTATGTTTTTCATTTTGCATCTGCTATAGCTTTATGAGTGACAGATGATAAACTAATTCCTTTAGGTTCTCTCACGTACCCTACGTCTAGGTGGTTTTAAACAATAGGTAGGAACCTGTAGAAATAACACAGAATTTGGTGACAAGCTTCAGATTCTTTGTTTTAGAGGACTTGTTTGTTCGATACTCAGGCTCTTGAAATTAGCAAAAAAAAATTTTTTTTTTATTTTGTTGTTGTTGAGAATGTACACAGCAAAACATACACCAATTCAACAGTTTCTACATGTACCATTTAGGGACATTGACTACCTTCTTCAAGTTGTGCAACAATTCTCACCCTCCTTTTCTGAGTTGTTCCTCTCCCATTAACATAAATTCACTGTCCCGTAAGATTCCTATCTAATCTTTAGAGTTGCTATTATTAATTTGATCCCATACAGATGGTTGTTAAAGAGCATAATGCTCAAGGCAGACATTTTTTACTAGTTAAACTAAACTATTATTTGGTTTTAAAATGATTTTAGGAGATATTTTTGGTTTAAGATCTAAAGGTTATTTCAGTGCCATAGTTTCAGGGGTTCATCCAAACTTCATGGCTTCAGGAAGTCTGGAGTCTGTGTGAATTTGAAATTTTGTTCTGCATTTTCAACCCTTTTGATCAGAATTCTCTTTAGAATCTTTGATCAAAATGTTCTGTAAAGGTAACCAGGTGCCATCCAATTCTGCTGGTCTTGTGGCAAAGGAGGCAGCTGTTTTTGGAGTCAATTAGCCGTGCATTCCATGTTCTCCTCCTATTCCTTATTCTTCTTCTTCCACTGTTGTTCCAGGCAATTAGAGACCAATTTTTGTGCCTTGGATGGCCACTTGTAAGCTTTTAAGATCCCAGGAACTACACAATGAACGAGGAGGTAGAATAAAAGCATTAAACATGTTATTAATCCAATTACCTGGGATGTCCCAGGAAAACATGACCCTAATCCTCCAAACCAAGGAACCAAATCCCATGAAGTTTTTGGTTATACATAAGCAGCCTGTCTCAGTCATCTAGTGTTGCTATAACAGAAATACCACAAGTGGATGGCTTTAACAAAAAGAAAGTTATTCTCTCACAGTCTAGAAGGCCATCTGCACCATCTCCAGTGTAACAACTCTCCTTATTTTCTTCTGTGTCCTCTACCTATTCACAGTTTCAAAATCACTTCCACATTTTAGGTATCTGTTAGAGAGGCACCCCACTCTCTTGGTACCAAATTCTGTCTTATTTACCTAGTGCTGCTATAACAGAAATACCCAAGTAGATGACTTTAACAAAGAGAAATGTATTCTCTCACAATCTAGGGGTCTAAAAGTCTAAACTCAGGGTGCCAGCTCCAGGAAGGCTTTCTCTCTGTGTTGGCTCTGGAGGAAGATCCTTTTCATCAATCTTCCCCTAGTCTAGGAGCTTCTCTGTGCAAGAACCCCAGGTCCAAAAGACACACTCTGCTCCTGGGACTGCTCTGTTGGTGGTATGAGGTACCCCTGTCTCTCTGCTTGCTTCTTTCTTTTATATCTCAAAAGAGATTGACTTAAGGAGGTGGGGCCAAGATGGCAGAGTAGTCAGACACTTCCTGTGGTCCCTCTGACAACCAAGACATGAAACAACATGAAACAATTATATAGGACAATATAGGAGCCCTGCACATCAAAGGCAAAGTTGAGGAACTGGACAGAGCAGCAGGGTGAGGGAGAGACGGTTCAGAAACCATGAGGTGTTGCCAGACCTGACCCGGCAGGAACCAACACCCTGCAGGCCAGACAGGCTGGCGTGCACAGTGAGTCAAGCAGGGGTGCTTGGGATGCATTTTCCACATTAGGAGAGACCGAGTGGTGGAGGGTCCACTCAAGCCTCCAGAACCAGTGAAAAGTGGCACTCAGTCAGAAAAAGATACGTACTTGCATGTAACCTACTCTGTGGCTCAAAAAACACCCCCTTTGGGAACAGCCTCTCTCTCATTTACCAGCCTTATCCCTGCACAGCACTGGGTCCTATGCCAGCATCAGTGATTGCCACGTCTCCTGGGCTGGAAGTAGGACCCGTCACGTACCCTGAGCCATTCTCCTGGCCTTGGAGAGGGAAAAAATTAACAAACAGGAAAAAATAATCTGCCAGCTCTCCTAAGCCGGTAACTCAGGGCAGGCACAGCACCTTTGCCTAGATACAGGCATAAGGGGTCCACAACTCTGAATGCCTTTCATCCCTGCATAGACATGTGTGGGCCCATTTCAGCAGCATAGGCCCTTATTAGCACAATACATAGTATATACCTGAAGTCTAACTTCAACTGTATCACCTATATGGTGGAGTGGTAGGTCCGTGACATTTGACACTACTCTGCCCATTAATCAGAGTGCTCACCTACACACATCAGGGGACTTAGGACTGGTGGCTCCACCATGCTACCTAGCCACCCATGACAGGGGTCCAAGAATAAGTGGTATATCCCAGTCCTTACAGCCAACAGCATTGGGTGCCCATAGTCCAACTACAAAACCCACCCACCTACATTCTGTAGCTTGGGAACAGGGACACACTTTCCTTCCAGACACTCAGGGGCAGCCTTCAGCCCCTGCCTTGCTCAAGACATGACCCTCTACTGCAGCCAGATACTTGTGCCTACTCCAATCACCCCTGCCCATCTAGGACTGTAGGTGAGAGCCTGCACCAAGCACTTGGTGACCAAATACCTGGACACCTGAACTGGATCTATACAAGAGAAGTAAATGAACTCCTGGGCTCACATACCTAGTAACAGATCTAACCATCTGGTGACAGGACGTTAGAGCTTCAAAGGCACTAATAATCAAGCTAGCTCACATGAGCAGTCTATTTGGGTATATCAAATCAAAACAAAACAAGAAGCTAGGACACAGTAAGCAAACATAAAATAAATAACTTTAATAAATTATTGATGGCTCATAGACAACAGTCAATATCAAATCACATAAAGAGGCAGACTATGTTGACTTCAGCAAGCCCCCAAAACAAAGAATCAAGAAATCTTCTGGAGGAAGAAAACTTCTTGGAATTACAGGAGGGAGAATTCAAAGATTAATATACAGAACTGTTAAAGAGATCAGGCAGGAGATAAGTCAAAATGCAGAACAAGCCAAGGAACATACAGACAAAGCAATAGAGGAACTTAAAATTATAGAAGAGCATAATGACAAATTTAACAGGCTGCAAGAGTCCATGGAGAGACAGAAAACAGAAATCCAGAAGATTAGCAATAAAATTTCCAAATTAGACAACTCAGTAGAAAGTCATAGGAGAAGAATTGAGGCAATGGAAGTCAGAATTAGTGAGATTGAAGATAAAGCACTTGACATCAATTTATATGTGGAAAAATCAGATAAAAGAATTTAAAAAAATGAAGAAACTCTAAGAATTATGTCGGACTCAATCAAGAGGAATACCTACAAG
>NW_004443978.1:17272647-17326017 GCF_000243295.1 Trichechus manatus latirostris
AAAAAAAAAAAAATCAAAGCTAAAAGACTGAAAATAGGGAAACAGAGATGTCAATATATAAAAGATGACAACATTAAAACAAAAAAGAGGGACTAAAAAATGTAGTAATAGACATTTCATATGGAGAGGAAGTCAAGGCAATATCAAGAAATAAAAGATTGGTTTAAACTTAGAAAAATAGGGATAAATATTAGGATAACCACAAAGCAAAATAGCAATCCTACACATCAAAATAAAAAAAAAAAAAACAAGAAAAAGATAAAGACTCAGCAAGTACAAAATCAACAACAATGAAAAAGATGAAAAGAAAATACATAAAGAAAAATGACTCAGCACAGAAAATTATGTGGAACAAAGAAACTGTCAACAACACAAAATAAAAAAAAATCAAAATGACAACACTAAACTCATACCTATCAATGATTATGCTAAATGTAAATGGACTAACTGCACCAATAAAGAGACAGATATTGACAGAATGGATTAAAAAAACACTATTGGTCTATATGTTGCGTACAAGAGACACACCTTAGACTTAAAGACAAAAACAAACTAAAACTCAAAGGATGGAAAAAAAAATGCATCAAGCAAACAACAATCAAAAAAGAACTGGAGTGGCAATATTAATCTCTAACAAAATAGACTTTAAATTAAAATCCACCACAAAGGATAAGGAAGAACACTATATAATGATTAAAGGGTCAATACACCAGGAGGACATACCCATAATAAATATTTACGTACTCATTGACAGGGCTCCAAAATACATAAAACGAACTGCAACAGCACTGAAAAGAGAGATAGACAGCTCCACAATAATAGTAGGAGACGTCAACACACCACTTTCAGTGAAGGACAGAACATCCAGAAAGAAGCTCAATAAAGACACAGAAGATCTAAATGTTACAATCAACCAATCTGATCTCATAGACATACACAGAACACTTCACCCAACAGCAGACAAGCGTACTGTTTTGTCCCACCCACATGGAACATTCTCTAGACTAGACCACATATTAGACTACAAAGCAAGCCTTAACAGAATCCAAACCATCGAAATATTATAAAGCATCTTTTCTGACCATAAACCCATAAAAGTAGATATCAATAATAGAAAAAGCAAGAGAAAAAAAAAATCAAATACATGGAAACTGAACAACACCTTGCTCAAAAACTACTGGGTTATAGAAGAAACTAAGGACAGAATAAGGAAATTCACAGAATCAAATGAGAATGAAATCACATCCTACCAGAACCTTTGGGACACAGTAAAAGGAATGCTCAGAGGTCAATTTATAGCTACAAATACACACACCCGAAAAAAAGAAAGGACCAAAATCAAAACATTAACTCTACAACTGGAAAAATAGAAAGAGAGGAGCAAAAGAAGCTCTCAGGCACCAGAAGAAAGCAAATAATAAAAATTAGAGCAAAATGAAATGAAATAGAGAATAGAAAAACAATTGAAAGAGTTAACAAGACCAAAAGCTGATTCTTTGAAAGACCAACAAAATCAGTAAACCATTGTCCAAACTTACAAAAGAAAAACAAGAGAGGAAGCAAATAACTTGAATAAGAAATGAGATGAACGATATCACAACAGACCCAACTCAAGTTAAAAGAATCATAACAGAATACTATGAAAAATAGTACTGTAACATATCTGAAAACCTAGAGGAAATGGACAAATTTCTAGAAACACACTACCGACCTAAACTAACACAGAGGTAGAACAACTAAACAAATGTATAACAAAAAAAGTGATTGAAAAGGTAATTGAAAAACTGCCTCCCCCCAAAAAAAAGCCCTGTCACTGACGGTTTCACTGGAGAATTCTACCAAACTTTCAGAGAAGAGTTAACACCACTACTACTAAAGGTATTTCAAAGCATAGAAAAAGATGGAATACCCCCAAACTCATTCTATGAAGCCAGCATAACCCTGATACCAAAACCAGGGAAAGACACCATAAAAAAAGAAAATTACAGACCAATATCCCTCATGAACGTTGATGCAAATATCTTCAACAAAATTCTAGCCAATAGGATTCAACAACATATCAAAAAAATAAGTCACCATCACCAAGTGGGATTCATACTAGGTATGCAGGGGTGGTTCAACATTAGAAAAACAATCAATGTAATCTAATCCATCACATAAATAAAACAAGACTAGAACCACATGATCTTATCAATCAATGCAGAAAATGCATTTTACAAAGTCCAACACCCATTCCTGATAAAAACTCTCAACATAATAGGAAGAGAAGGGAAATTCCTCAAGACAATTAAGGGCATTTATTCAAAGCTAACAGCCAACATCATCCTAAATGGAGAGAGTCTGAAAGCATTCCCCTTGAGAACGAAACCCACACTAGGATGCGCTTTATCACCACTGTTATTCAACATTATGCTGGAGGTCCTAACCAGAAAAATTAGCCTAGAAAAAGAAATAAAGGGCATCCAAATTAATAGGGAAGAAGTCAAAGTATCTCTATTTGCAAATGATATGATCTTATACACAGAAAACCCCAAAGAATACACAAGAAAACTACTGGAACTAATAGAAGATTTCAGCAAAAATCAGTTGGATTCCTTTACATCAACAAAGAGAACTTCAAAAAGGAAATCGTCAAATCAATACCATTTACAATAGCCCCCAAGAATAAAAAATACTTAGGAATAAATCTGACCAGAGACGTAAAAGATCTATACAATGAAAACTATAAGACACTACTGCAAGAAACCAAAAGAGACCTGCATAAGTGGATTAAACATACCTTGTCCACGGATAGGAAGACTCAACATTGTGAAAATGTCAATTCTACCCAAAGCGATCTACAGATATAATGCAATCCCGATCCAAATTCCAACAATATTTTTTAATGAGATGGAGAAACAAATCACCAACTTCATATGGAAAAGGAAGAGGCCCCGGATAAGTAAAGCATTACTGAAGAAGAACAAAGTGGGTGGCCTCACACTACCTGATTTTAGAACCTATTATACTGCCACGTTAGTCAAAACAGCCTGGTGCTGCTACAACAAAAGATACATAGACCAATAGAACAGAATTGAGTATCCAGACATAAATTCATCCACCTATGAGCAGCTGATATTTGACAAAGTCCCAAAGTCCATTAAATGGAGAAAAGAGAGTCTCTTTAACAAATGGTGTTGGTATAACTGGATATCCATCTGCAAAAACATGAGACAAGACCCATACCTCATACTATGCACAAAAACTAACTCAAAATGGACTAAAGACCTAAATATAAAATCTAAAACAATAAAGTTCATGGAAGAAAAAATAGGAACAAAGCTAGGAGCCCTAATACATGGCATAAACAGAATGAAAACATTACTAACATCAGAAAAGAAACTAGATAACTGGGAGCTCCTAAAAAAGCAAACACTTATGCTCATCAAAAGACTTCACCAAAAGTTTAAAAAGACAACATACAGACTGGGAAAACATTTTTGGCTACAACAAATCTGATCAGGGTCTATTCTTTAAAATCTACAAGATACTGCAACACCTCAACCACAAAAAGACAAATAACCCAATTAAAAAATGGTCAAAGGATATGAACAGACACTTCACCAAAGAAGACTTTCGGGTGGCTACCAGATACATGAGGAATTGCTCACAATCATCAGCCATTAGAGAAATGCAAATCAAAACTACAATGAGATACCATCTCATCCCAACAAGGCTAGCATTAATCCAAGAAATACAAAATGATAAATGTTGCAGAAGTTGTAGAAAGACTGGAACACTTAGACACTGCTGGTGGGAATGTAAAATGGTACAACCACTTTGGAAATCAATTTGGCGCTTCCTTAAAAAGCTAGAAATAGAAGTACCATACAATCCAGCAATACCACTCCTTGGAATACATCCTAGAGAAATAAGAGCTGTCACACGAATAGATATATGCACACCCATGTTCATTGCAGCACTGTTCACAATAGCAAAAAGATGGAAACAACCTAGGTGCACATCAATGGATGAACGGATAAACAAATTATGGTATATTCACACAAGGGAATACTAGGCAAAGATAAAAAACAACGATGAATCTGTGAAACATCTCGTAACATGGATGAATATGGAAGACGTTATGCTGAGTGAAAGTAGTCAGTTGTAAAGGACAAATATAGTATGGGTCCACTATCATAAGAACTCAAGAAAAGGTTTAAACACAGAATAAAAAAATCTTTGATGGTTATGAGGGTGGGGAGGGAGGGAGGAGGTATTCACTAACTAGATAGTAGACAAGAATTATCTGAGGTGAAGGGAAGGACAACACACAATACAGGGGAAGTCAGCACAACTGGACTAAACCAAGAGCTAAGAAGTTTCTTGAATACAAACAAACTCTTTGAGGGACAGAGTAGCAGGGGTGGGGGTCTGGGCACCATGGTTTCAAGGGACATCTAATTCAATTGGCACAATGAAGTTTATTAAGACAATGTTCTGCATCCCACTTTGGTGAGTGTTGTCTGGGGTCTTGAAAGCTTGCAAACGGCCATCTTATATCCAACAATTTGTCCCAAGCCACCTGGAGCAAAGGAGAATGAAGAACACCAAAGACACAAGGAAAACATTAGCCCAAGAGACAGAAAGGCCACATAAACCAGAGACTGCATCAGCCTGAGACCAAAAGAACTAGATGGTGCCTGGCTACCGCCAGTGACTGCCCTGACAGGGAACACAACAGACGGTCTCTGACGGAGGAGGAGAAAAGTGGGGTGCAAAACTCAAATTCTACTAAAAAGACCAGACTTAATGTTCTGAGACTGGAAAGAGCCCAGAAAACATGGTCCCTGGACTCTCTGTTAGCCCAAAACTAAAACCATTCCAGAAGCCAACTCTTCACACAAAGATTAGACTGGACTATGAGACATAAAATGATACTCCTGAGGAGTGTGCTTCTTAGCTCAAGTAGATACATGAGACTAAATGGGCAGCTTCTGTCCAGAAGGGAGATGTGAAGGCAGAAAGGGACAGGAGCTGTCTAAATGGAGACGGGAAATCTGGGGTGGAGAGGAGAAATGTGCTGTCACATTGTAAGGAGAGCAACTAGGGTCATGTAACAATGTGTGTATAAATTTTTTTTATGAGAAACTGACTTGAACTCTAAACTTTCACTTAACGAACACTAAAAAAAAAAGATTGACTAAAGACACAACCTTATCTTGTAGATTGAGTCCTGCCTCATTAACATAACTGCCTCTAATCCTGCCTCATTAACATCGTAGAGGTAGAATTTACAACACATACGAAAATGACATCAGATGACAAAATGGTAGACAATCATACAATACTAGGACTCATGGCATAGCCATGTTAATAGATATTTTTTGGGGACACAATTCAATCTATGAATTCCACCATTTGGCCCCCAAAAATTCATGTCCTTGCCACATTTAAAACACATTCATCCTATCATATCATAGCAAAAGTCTTAAATCAAATCCAAGTCCAAAATCCAAAAAATTCTCTTCATCTGTGAAATTAATACAAGTTATCTACTTCCAAAGTACTATGGTGGAACAGGCAGGCACAAGCTAGACACTTCCATTACAAATGCAAGAAATTGGAGGGAAAGAAAGGACAACAGGCACCAGTCAAGTCAGCAGAACACATTTCATTAGTCCTCAAAGCTTGAAAACAATCCACTGTTCTCTGAGACTATTTAGACAATGGCCTTGCTCTCCAGACTCTAGGTATTGGCCACATTCTCTGGATTCTGAGTGGAGACCCCTTGGCCCTGGGCTTCAGCTCTGCCTTCCAGGCCCACTGGAATGGAACTCTTCTCCCTTAAATTTGGGTGCCCCCATTCTCCTAGTCCATCTGAGTGGCGAACCCACACTTTGAGACTCCAGAGCTCATGTCCCTACCCTTTGAGACTGAGGCAGCTCTGTTTCCTACGATCCTTGACTCTTCAGCTTCTGCTTCCCGTTTCCTTGTTCCCTCAGACTTGGCTGCCCATATCTGCCATGCCAGGGCAAGTGTTCCAAAGCTCTTTAGCTCCACCGACAAGTGCCTGGTGGCACCCTACTTGGCCAATAAACTTTGGTCAGAAAGCATTCAGCTCTCTTGCTCCATGGGCCAGCAAGCCTAGCTCCACCAATAAGTGCTCGGAGGTACCTTACTCTACCAGGAAGCCTCCTGTGCAAAGGCACTCAGCTCCCTCCCTTCGTGGATCAGCTCTAGCACTGTCTCACACTGGTCTCCTGGTTCCACTGCTACTGTTTTTGTGCTGTTACTTCTTGCAACCTGCACCATCTCCAGTGTAACAGCTCTGTTCACTTCCTTCTGAGTCCTCACCAGAGTTGTCTTTGATGTCCATAATTCTACCAACAGTCTCTTCAAGACAATCTAGACTTTTACTATTAAGCACTTTAAAACTCTTCCCACCACTATCCATCACAGTTTCAAAACTGCCTTCACATTTTGCATATCTGTTAGAGCAGCTCCCTACTCCCAGTACTAAATTCTGTCTTAGTCGTCTACTGCTGCTATAACAGAAATACCACAAGTAGATGGCTTTAACAAAGATAAATTTATTCTCTCACAATCTAGGAGCCTAGAAGTCTGAATTCAGGGCACCAGCTCCAGGGGAAGGATTTCTTTTTCTGTCAGCTCTGAGGGAAGGTCCTTGTCATCAATCTTCCCCTGGTCGAGGAGCTTCTCAGCACAGGGATCCCGGGTCCAAAGTATTCACTGTGCTCCTGGCACTTCTTTCTTGGTACTTGCTTCTCTTTTTTATACCTCAAAAAAGATTGACTTAAGACACAACCTCATCTTGTAGATTGAGTCCTGCCTCATTAACATAACTGCCTCTAATCCTGCCTCATTAACATCATAGAGATAGAATTTAGAACACATAGGAAAATGACATCAGATGACAAAATGGTGGACAATCACACAATACTGGGAATCATGGCCTAGCCAAGTTCACAGATATTTTGGGAGGACACACTTCAATCCATGATACAGCCTCAGCAGCTGCTCTTCTTCTTTTTTTTTTTTTTTGTCATTGTAGTAGCTGTATCTATCACACAACACAACTTTTGCCAATTCTACTTTTTACAGATATACAGCTTATTGACAACAATGACAATAATCGGCTGTGCAACCCCACCCTGAAATTTTGATGTTTGTGTGTAGATATTTTAATCCTCCATTTTAGTTCTTTGAATTGCATTTGTTACTTTGAATGTCATTTCAGATAAAATAAATTATAACTATACTTCTCCTATCCTACTTCACCACTCCGTAATTAATTACCCAAAAACCAAACCAGTTGCTGTGCAGTCAATTTCAGCTCATGGTGACCCCATGTGTGTCAGAGTAGAACTGCACTCCATAGAGTTTTCAAGGCTATGACATTTCAGAAGTAGATCACCAGGGCTTTCTTCCAAGGTACCTCTGAATGGGTTTGAACCACCAACCTTCTGGCTAGTAGTTCAGCACTTAACTGTTTCTGCCACTCATGGATTATAGTGATCTAAAATTTCCTGCAAAATATACTCTGTTTGTTAGTGCAAAAATATTTACTTTTAAATTTTATTTTGTGTTAAACTTAGAGAAATGGCAACTTTCAAAATTTACGCTCCAGAAAAAAAATGCTCAAATGTCAGCTCCTTGTGGCCTTTTCCTGAATATTTGGTTTGAGACAGAAATATGAGGAATTTGACAATTGTAGTTCTTTAACAGCCCATCTCAGAGGTGATGAATAAAATGAGTTGACATTGAATCTATCACCTTAATGTGTATCCGTGGTGTAATGGGAGACATTAAATATGGTATGCCAAAGGGTTGGCAGTGTTTGACAAGGCCCTGCATTTCAATATCTACAGCAAAGAGCTGAAGCTGTCAGTGAGTTATGCTTAATGTCATTGGACAAATAGCCACATCACTTACCCATCCAAATACAACTGTCCCTTACAGAAAATTGATAAACTGGGTCTCCGAAGCCAAGCAAATTAGGAGAGCCCCACACACCAGGTGCAAGGATGATCTCAGATTGGCTTAGAAGACTGTGAAAGGAGAGAACACAAAGGATGTGGTAAGACTGGGAAGATGACTCACGGCTTCAACTCCAGTTTTTTTTTAGGTTACAGATGTTTCTCAGATGTAAGAATAATGCAGCCATTTTGTACCTCTTCCATGTTTCAGAGCATTTTGGAATGGGTTGCCTTGGTTGACCTTCATGGTAGTCCAGGTAAGGTCGATGGAGTGAGACGTGCAGTGTTGAAGAGTAGCTTTCCCAGAAGTTATGGATTGACTTGTGTCCCCCAAAAATATATGCTAGAATCCTAACCCCTACACATGTGACATATAGTGTCATTATGACTGAGAATCCACTGGCCAGCACACAACTTACACATGGATGTAATCCTATCTAGGAATAGGTTTTTTTTGTTATGTTAATGGGAGGCTGTATCAGTGTAGGGTGTGTTTTAAGCCAATCACTTTTGAAATATAAAAAGAGTAGATTAGGCATAGAAGCAAGCAAGTAAAAATGCAGAAAAATTGATGCCATGTGGAGATCACCAAGGAACCAAGGAAAAGAAGCTGAAAGAGACAAGGATTCTTCTCAGAGCAGAGAGCCTTCCCCTAGAGCCTGCACACTGAATTCAGAGTTTTAGCCTCCTAAACTGTGAGAAAATAAACTTCTGTTAGTTAAAGCCACACATGTGTGGTATTTCTGCTATAACAGCACTAAGAAACTAAGACACCAGAATTCCTAACCAAACCAAACCCGTTGCCATTGATTCCAACTCATAGCGACTCTATAGGCCCTAAGCGGGGTCTTAAAGAGTTAAGTGTGGCCCTTCAATTCCATGCTTCCCTGTCTGACACCATGTGTTTTGTTGGCTCTGCATGGCCACACAAGTCTGAGGGCTGGGGGACTGAAATGAAATGGCTGATGTAAAATTTCTATGAGAATTTGAAATGTGCCATGAACAGTAAGAGTTCCATTCAGGATGTTTAGAATCTCACTGAGGTATTGATCTACAGAGGTTTCAGTTACACCTGGTCCATTAACTCCATCTTTTCCCCCAAAACTGTTTATTCTTCTGTGTTCCTTGTCTCAGAAAATAGATCAGGGTAAAACCTGGGTGCCATACTAGACTCCTCTGTCTCCCTACACAGAATCACTTGCCAGGGCCTTTGTACCCACTAATATCCTTCCACTTCTCTCTGTCTCCCTGACTCCATCTCCTCCGGCTTAGATTTTGTCCAGTAGCCCCCAACTTCTATCCTCAATAATTCTTCCATTAACACACTGCAGCTGAAGTAATGGTTTTAAATGCAAATCTAACCATAGTACTCCCTATTTAAAACCAGTTCTTCACAGCCCGAAAAATAACCAAAAAAACAAAAACATCCCCATTGCTGTTTAGTTGATTCTGACTCATAGCAACCCTATAGGATGGAGCAGAACTGCCCCCACAAGGTTTCCAAGGCTGTAATCTTTTTGGAAGCAGACTGCTACATTTTTCTCCCACAGAGTGGCTGGTGGATTCGAACTGCCAACCTTTCAGTTAGCAGCCGATCGCTTAACCACTGTACACCAGGGCTACTAGCCCCCAAAATACAAAGTCCAAATTCTGTCAGAGGGCTTCCAAAGACCACGGCTGTCGAGTCGATCTGACTCATAGTGACCCCATAGGGTTTCCAAGGCTGTAAATCTCTATCGAAGCAGACTGCTACATCTTTCTCCAGCAGAGTGGCTGGTGGCTTTGAACTGCTGACCTTTCGGTTAACAGTCAATTGCGTTAACCACTTCTCCACCAGGGCTCCCTCTCACAGGGCTTAGGAGGTGCTTTATAATCACAACCCTCTTAACTTTTCCTGTCTCTCCTCCCTCACAACCTAAAACAATGTTTCAGCCATAAGGAATAATTACAATTAGTAGAAGGCACCACAATCTCTTTCACCTCCACCTGTTTGTTCTGGAGCATTAACTCACTGCAGTTCACCAAGCTCACTCCTATCCATCTAAGGGTTCAGTGTAGGCTTCCAGGAAGTTTCTCTCAATCACCAAAACCAGTGTTGGGGCTTCCGCCTGTGGAGTCCCTCAGTGGCCTCTATTAGAGCATTCATTGCCGAATTCAGGGGTCAGCTCTAAGGGAAGGCTTTCTTTCTGTATTGGCTCTGGGGGAAGGTCTTTGTCTCTTCAGCTCTACTCTTGGGCTCCTGGGTGATCTTCCTGTAGTGTGGCATCTATCTTCCCCCATCTCTGCTTACTTGCTTGTTCTAATCTGCTCTTTTTCTATATTGTAAGAGATTGATTGAAAACACATCCTACTCTAATCCTACCCCATTAAAATAACAAAGACAAACAAACACAAAAATAAAACCCATTGCCTTCCAGTCAATTCCAACTCACAGTGACCCTGTACGACAGAGTAAAACTTCCCTATAGGGTTTCCAAGTGTGTAGTCTTTATGGAAGCAGACTGCTACATCTTTTCCTGAGGAAAGGCTGTTTGATTTGAACCACCAATCTTTTGGTTAGCAGCTGAGCACTTAACCGCTGCTCCACCAAGGCTTCAAAGACAACCCATTCCCAAATGGATTATAATCATAGGCATAGAGGTTAGGATTTACAATACGTATTTTGGGGGAATAGAATTCAATCCGTAACAGAAGCCACTTAAAAGTTTTAAGTAGAAGCTTGATGAACATTTACTGAATTACATTTTCAAGGGTTCGCTTTGGCTGCTGTATAGAGAAGTCTGTAGGAAACAAGAGTGGAAGAAGATGCGGTAGGTTACTGTAATTGTCTAGGAGTGAGATGGAGCCCTGGTAGTGCACTGGTTAAGAGTCTGGCAGCTAACTAAAAGGTCAGCGGTTAAAACCCACCAGCCGCTCTTTGGAAACCCTCTGGGACAGTTCTACTTGGTCCTATAGAGTCACTATGAGTTAGAACTGACTTGACAGCAATGGGTTTTTTAGGAGTGAGATGATGGCGTCCTGGAATAGGACAGTGATGGTGGGCATGATGCAAAATTGACTGACCGAGGATATGTTTTGAAGAATGATCCAATAGGATTCACTAATGAATTGGATGTGAGTTTTGATAAAAAATAGAGAAAACAAGGATGACTGTGTAGCTTCTCAGGAGACCATATTCCAAAGAGTGAGATTTAGTTGAGTGTGAGTTTTGACTTTGAGATGGTTTCTACAGAATCAGCTTGAAACAGTAAATCACTGCTATTTCCGTTTGAAAATTATGCTTTTGATTATGATGATTGTGGGTGTAGTTTAGATTATGATGATTGTGGGAGTAGTTTTATAAGAACAAAAGTAGTTTTTACAATGTGCATGTAACTATCATTCTTAGTAGTTGAAGACTTTATGAGTAATTTATCATTTAGTGTTTGTGATGTGAATAAGAGTACTCAGTTAAAATCTTACATAAAATGTTGACTCATTTTCTATCAAGTTCTTGGATATTATAAGTTTAAATATGAAAGGGATACCTAACGAAATAGAATGGTACTGTTTGTAGTAATCAGGAATTCTTATAAATACATGGTATAAATTTTGGTTCAAATCCCTGTTTTACCTTTTTTTAATCTTTGGGTCTCTGAGCAATTCACTTAGCTGAAGCTCAGTTTTAGCACTAATAGTAATAAAACCCACCTGGTATAGTAGTTATCAAGATTTGAGGGTGCTCAGCCAATGTGTTTGAACTGCCAGCCTTTCAACTAGTAGGGGTTGCTATGAGTTGGAATCGACTGGATGACAACCAACAACAAGTCAAAGTGTACCCTATAAAAGACACCCAGTGAAGTCTATTTGAATGTAAATTTATTTGCTATTTGGAAATTGACAATATGTGTCATATCTTGAATGTTTGCCCATTGCTCTGAAACAGTATTCCTCAAATGCTGGCAATGTTGACCCTTAGAGAAATTTGATAATGTTTGGAGAGAGTTTTGATTATCTTGACTGGATAGGGTGGGGGTGGGGGGAGGCAGGTGAGGGGAATACTACTAGAGTCTAGTGGTAGAGGCCAGGAATGTTTCTAAATACCCTATAATGTGCAGGATAGCCCCCACGACAAACAATTATCTGGTCAAAAATTTAAATAGTGCCAAAGTTGAGAAACTCTGCTGTAAAACATAGTCACATCAGAGAAAATGGTCTCAGTAGTAACTACATTTTTTGATCAGTTTGCATAGGGATTTGAATATGGTGAAATATCAGTCGAGCATCTTTATTGCTTTGAGGGAATTACTGAAGAATGTTTGTGCTATATTGGATTAGTACTTAGAAAATACTCATTCTTCTCCATCTCCTACTGTAGCCATTTTTGCCCACCCCATCGATGTTGGGATCAGTTGTGTAGGACTTGCTTTAATCAGCCGAATATTAGCACATATGATGTAAGTAGAGGCTGTAACTGGGCTTGTGTGATTTGGTTTTACCTTTTATTCTCTTTATTTGCCATGAGAACACTTCCTGGATATCCTTTGTTCTAAGGATGTAACAGATATGTAGAGCAGACCCAAACCCAACTCACATCATGCCCATCTAATATGCAGCCTGGCTGAGCCTAGCCAGGATCAGACAAATGCCTTTAACCTACAGATACGTAAGCATGAGAATTGTCTTTGGCTGGGTTATGTACAGGAGCAAAATCAATGAAGATTTATTTTAAGGAAATAGCTCACATAGTTGTGGAGGATGGCAAGTCCCAAATCTGTGCGTCAGGTGTCAGACTGGAGGCTTCTCCTGACTCACGTTGTTTCAGGGGCTGATGAATCCCAAATTGGCAGGTCAGAAAACAGGCTGCTGGTCCTGGGACTGCAGAGGCTGGGAAATCCCAGAATCAGCAGGTCAGAGAGCAGGCTGTTGGCTCAAGTCCCAAGAACTGGAGGTCAGATGATGATTAGCTGGATTCACGATCCAGAGCAAGATGAGCTTTGTCAGAGCATCCATATATATTGGATATAGGCCACACCCTCAAGGAAACTCCCTTTACGTCAGATACTTGAGTGAGGAGGTGACTGGAGTAACAGAGTGACTTGAGTAAGGTGGTCACTCAAGTAGGGGTGTGACTTGAATCATGCCCTTTAGTAAGAGTGTGACTCAAGATATACCCCACACTAATCTTGCCTCATTAACATATAGAGGTTTATTATTTACAGCACACGAAATGGAAGATAATTACACAATACCACAAAATGGAGGATGATTACATCAGATCACAAAATGGTGGACAATTATACAATACTGGGAATCATGGCCTAACCAAGTTGACACGTAACATTAACCATCACAGTCCACAGCTTGTCATCTTGGCATCTGTACGCATCTCTTTAAACCACGCATAATCTCTAAATAAAGACAATTATAAAGTCATACTTGCACCCAACATGATACAACTAGCATGCATACAACTGAAAAAGCGAAAACACACTAACTAACTCCATTTACATCTTATGTAAGTGATGGAATAAAGGAGGGAAGATAGCAAAAATATTATACACACACACATCCAAAACCAAAAAACTAAACTCGTTGCTGTCGAGTCAATTCTGACTCATAGCAACTCTATAAGACAGAGTAGAACTGCCCCATAGGGTTTCCAAGGAGCAGGTGGTAGATTCAAACTGGTGACCTTTTGGTTAGCAGTCAAGTTCTTAACCACTGCACCACCAGGGCTCCTTTTTCCTACTAAAAGACTTGAGAAACATACACATATAATAAAACAAGGAAGAAATAACAATGACAGTCCTCATTTCTGTAACCAGTCACGTGGTCGTAGCTGGTATTTAAAAATACCTTCCTCTACCACCCATTCTGTATGCTCTTTGCCCTCAGCAAGCACCTCAGCTGGTCATGGTTCTTTGCCTGGTGGAGTGACCCAGACTTTCATTCCTGAAGGGTCTGGCCCATTAGTAGTCATGTCATAACTGGGTTACTGTAGTTTTCCATTGACTTTAATCACAGAGCATGGTAGTACTAAGAGATGCCTTAAGGGATTGCATGTATTCAGACGTACTCTTCTTTACCTCTATTATGCAATATCAACCCTATTTCTCCTTGGTAATCAGGATCAATCACACCAGCCAATATGGTAACTCCCTTCTTTTCCTGTTGATACATAGACATGAAGAACCCAAAGTGGCTGGGTTACATTCTTAACTTCCAGTTCAATGGGATCCATGTTACATCTCCAGGTGGGAGCATTCCTTCCTTTGGAACTGAGACTTCTAGACCCACAGAGCATAGGGTTGTGGGGACAGGAAGCAAAAATTTTGTGAGTGTGTTTAGAGGTAACAGTGAGTAGTGCCACTCCTATCTCTATGCCTTGATTCCTGGACCCGTGAATCCTGGCTATCGGAGAAACAGCACCATGTATTGGACCCTGGTTGAGAGCACATACAGCTTTCTGGAGAACATTGCCTCAACCCTGGAAAGCATTGCCACCTAGATGGTGCCCTAATTGTGTCTTTAGAAGGCCGTTCCATCATTCTGTCAAGTCAGCTGCTTCAGGATGATAGGGAACATGGTAAGACCAGTGAATTCCATGAGCATGGGCCAATTGCTGCATTTCATTTGCTGAGGTGATGCTGTGTGGGATACCATGATGGTGGATAAGGCATTCTGTGAGTCCATGGATGGTAGTTTTAGCAGAAGCATTGCATGTAGGGAAGGTAAATTCATATCCAGATCTCAAGTGAACATTTTACTTAAGTATCTGATGTAAGGGGAGTTTCCTTAAAGGTGCAACCTACATCCAGTGGACATGAGTTCAAACCCCACACCTGGTACCAAATGTCTTAGACTGGGTTCTCTAGAGAAGCAAAACCAATGAAGCGTATATATATAAATTTATCTCAAGAAAATGGCTCATGCAGTTGTGGAGGCTGGCAAGTTCCAAATCTGTGGGTCAAGCTTCAGGCTGGAGGCTTTTCCTGATGCATGTGGTTGCAGGGGCTGACGAATCCCAAATTGGCAGATCAGATGTCAGGCTGCTGGCCCACTGGGCTATGGAGGCTGGTGAATCCCAGAATTGACAGGTCAGATAGCAGGCTGTTGGTCAAGTCACAAGCACGGGACGTGTCTCAGTCGTCTAGTGCTGCTCTAACAGAAATACCACAAGTGGATGATTTTAGCAAAGGGAAGTTTATTCTCTCATAGTCCAGTAGGTTATAAGTCCAAATTCAGGGTGTCAGCTCCAGGGGAACACTTTCTCCGTCTGCTCTGGAGGAAGGTCTGTGTCATCAGTCTTCCTTTGGTCTGGAAGCGTTTCTGCGCAGGAACCTCAGGTCCAAAGGATGCTCTCTGTTCCCGGCACTGCTTTCTT
The DNA here is from genome assembly GCF_000243295.1 of Trichechus manatus latirostris. Taxonomy (NCBI): domain Eukaryota; kingdom Metazoa; phylum Chordata; class Mammalia; order Sirenia; family Trichechidae; genus Trichechus; species Trichechus manatus. The sequence continues at coordinate 17,287,993 of NW_004443978.1, forward strand.
GGTGGTATGAGGTTCCCATGTGTCTCTGCTCGCTTCTCTCTTTTATATCTCAAAAGAGATTGCATTAAGACACTAATCTTGTCAATCAACCTCAGTATAACCTCATCACAGTGATAGAATTTACAACACATAAGGAGATTACATATAATCTCATCATAGTGATAGAGTTTACAACACTTAAGGAAATCACATCAGATAACACAATCATACAATACTGGGAATCATGACTCAGCCAAGCTGACAAATATATTTGGAGGACACATCTCAATCCGTGACAGGTGGTCTGATGATAAAAAGCCAGATGCAGGATCTAGAGCAAGAGTGAGATTTGCCAAAGCATTCATATATATTGTATACAGATCACACCCTCAAGGAAATTCCTTTTATATCAGATACCTGAGTAAGGTTGTGACTTAAGTAAGGATGTGACTTGATTAAGGAGGTGATTTGAGTAAGGGCATGACTTGAGTAAGGCTGTGACTTATGTCATGCTCTTTAGTAAGGGTGTGACTCAAGATACACCCTACACTAATGCTGCCTCATTAACATATAGAAGTTTAGGATTTACAACACATAAAATGGAGGATAATTACATAATACTACAAAGTGGAGGACAATTACACAGTACTGGGAATCATAGCCTAGTCAAGTTGACACATAGCATTAACCATCACAAAAATAAATGCTAGTGTTATAAGCCTCTGAGTTTTGGAATGGTGTGCTATATAGCGTTATTGTGGCAACAATTGATGAATCCATGATGCAATGAGAAGACATTATATTACTAAGTCTATTGCATATTCAGTGAACCTAAACAGGTAAGGATAATCAGCAATTTGAATATAGCAAGAAAACAGTGCAATAGGATAGAATTCTTTATAATTAGCAAGTGTCCCTAATATTCCTGGGATTGAATCTGGCAATCACAGGCTCAAGAATTTCAGAGATGTATTTAGCATTTACTAATTGGACATTGATCATATTTAGCATTTGGATATTCTTCTAAAACAGAGTCAAAGAAAATTATTTTATTAGTGGTTACATTTTTTTGACCAACTGGCAAATGTGCATGTGTGTATGTATGCATTTTCATGGGGAGAGGATCCAAAACTTTCATTAGATTCTTAAAGGGGGTTGAAGACTCTCTCCCCTTTCAAAAATCTAAGGATCATTTGGTCCATATAACAGATGTTACAAATTGGTCAGTGGTTTGAACTTCCTGGAATGTTATTCTATTCTCTGTGACCCCATAACCCACAAAACCTGCTGTTTTCTGCTCCCCGTTTCACATACTTGTTTGTGACATGTTTACTGATAGGTTTTCCAGGTAGAAGAACTTTAGGGGTGAAAACCATGACATATGAGCCATCTGTTGTGGCATATGTGCAGCTATAGTTCCTCATTCTTCGAGGGTCTCATAATTCTTACTTAAAATTTTATTTGGGTGGAAAATAGGAATTGCGATGAATTTGGGGTGAGTGAAGGGTCAAAATAAAGTGGTGAACCAGAACCTACTGGATCTGGAAGGGATACCAGAGTATGGGCAATCTGGAGGATGGTCCTAAAATATCTGCTTCATGTGCCAAGATTGCTCAAAGAGAAAGGGTTTCCTCCAGCAATTTGTGGTTGAGCTAAGCCTGTAAATTTCCAAGAGTAGCTGCAGAACTATGACCTACAAGCCTGTGTTTATTTGTTAAATTGAACTTTTTATTTTAAGATAATTGTAGATTCACATGTAGTTGTAAGAAATAATACAGAGAGATGCCATATACTCCTTACCCAATTTCCTCCAATGGTAACATCTTTAAAACTGTGGTAAAATACTACAACCAGATATTGATGTTGATACAGTCAAGATTCAGGGTATTTTTATTACCACAAGGATCCCACAGGTCGCCTTTTTATGGCCATACCCATGTCTCTTCTGCCTCCACTCCCTCCTTAGCCCAACAACCACTAATCTGTTCTCAATTTCTACAATTCTGCCATTTTGTGAATGTTATATAAATGAAATCATATAGTAGGTAACCTTTTGGGATTGACTCTTTTTCACTCGTCACAATTCTCTGGAGATTCGTTCAGGATGTTATGTGTATCAATAGCTTATTTATTTTATTCTGAGTAGTATGGGTGGTGCAAAGGTTAAATTGTTCAACTGCTAACAGAAAGATTGGAGGTTTGACTTCACTCAGAGCTGCCTAAGAAAAAAGCCCTGGCAAACTACTTCCAAAAAGTCAGCCATTGAGAACCCTATGGAGTGCAGTTCTACTATCACATGCATGGGGTCACCTGAGTCAGAATCGACTCGAAGGTAACTGGTTAGTATTCCATGGTATGGATGTGCCAGACTTTGTTCAACCATTCACCCATTGAAGGGCATCTGAGTTGTTTCTAGCTTTTCGCGATTATGAATTAAGATGCTATAAACATTCAGGGACAGGTTTTTGTGAGAACGTAAGTTTTCGTTTCTCTGGGATAAATACTAAGGCATACAATTGCTGAGTGATATGGTAGTTGCATGCTTATTTTTTTTTTTAAGCAACTGCCAAAGTAATATATTGTTAAGAATTTTTGCATGTATATTTATGAGGAATATTGGTCTGTAGTCTTCTTTTTTGTACTACTTTTGTCCGATTTTAGTGAGTAGTACTGGCTTCAGAAAATGAATTGGGAAGTGTTCCCTCTTCTATTTTCTGGAAAATATTGTGTAGAATTGGTGTTATTTTTTTCTTTAAATATTTGGTAGAGTTGTCCAGTGAAACCATCTGGGCCTGGAGATTTCTTTGTTGGAAGATTTCAAAATAATTAGTTCAATTTTTTCAATAGTTACAACAAAAAACCAAACCCACTGCCATTGAGTCATTTCCAAGGAGCCTTGATGGCACAGTGGTTAAGCATTCAGATGCTTACCAAAACGTAGCAGTTCGAGTCCAACAGCTGCTCCTTGGAAACCCTATGGAGCAGTTCTACTCTGTCCTATAGGGTCACTATGAGTCACTATGAGCTATGAGTCTGTTTAATAGTTATACCTCTTGCCATTGAGTTGATTCCAACTCCTAGCGACCCTATAGGACAGAGTAGAACTGCCCCATAGAGTTTCTAAGGAGTGACTGATGGATTCGAACTGCTGACCTTTTGGGTAGAAGCCAAGCTCTTCATCACTATGTCATCAGGACTTTTTAAAAGTTATAGGGCTATCAAATTATCTATTTAATATTAGGTGAGTTGTGGTTGTGCTTTTTGAGGAATTGGTCCATTTCATCTAAGTTATCATATTTATGTGTGTAGAGTTGTTCGTAGTATTCTTTACTGCCTTTGATGGTTGTAATCACATACACTGTTTCATTCCTGATATTAGAAATTTGTTTCTTCTCTCTCTCTCTCTTTTTTTTTTTGTCAGTCTTTTTAGAGACTTGTTAATTTTACTGATCTTCACAAAGGATAGTTTTTGTTTTATTTATTTTTGTATTGTTTTTCTGTTTTTTATTTCATTGATTTCTGCTTTTATTTTTATTATTTCTTACCTTCTGCTTACTTTTATTTTATTTTTCTCTTCATTTTCTAGATACTTTTTTATTTTGGTTAATATATATGTAACAAAACATTCGCCATTTCAACATTCTTCACATTGATAATTCAATGACATTAACTGTGTTCATCAGGTTGTGGAACCATCACCATAGTTTTTTTTCCAAGTTTTTCTATCACCCTTAACAGAAGCTCAGTGCCTCCTTTTTTCTAGGTTCTTGAGGCAGGGGCTTAGGTGATTGATTTGAGACTTTTCCTCTTTTTTAATGTATGCTTTTAATACTATAAATTTCCCTCTCAGAATTACTTTATCATTGCCAAGCAAATTTTGATATGCTATATTTCATATGGAGCCCTGGTAGTGCAGTATTTAAGAGCTATGGCTGCTAACCAAAATGATTGTCAGTTCAGATCCACCAGCCGCTTCTTGGAAACCCTGTTGAGCAGTTCTACTCTGTCCTGCAGGGTTGCTATGAGTCAGAATCAACTAGACGGCAATGTGATATTTCATATTATTAAATGTATTTTTTAAAATTTCCCTTGGGACTTTGTTTGATCTATGGAATCTTTAGAAATGTGTTGTTTATTTTCCAAATATTTGGAGACGCTCTTGTTACCTTTCCCGTATGGATTTCTAGCTTGATTCCATTTGACTTTATGACTTCAATACTTCTTAATTTGGTGAGATTCGGTTCATGGCCCAAGATGGGACCTATCTTGGTATATGTTCTGTGTAAGCTTGGGAAGAATGCACATTCTGCTACTGTTGGGTGAAGTGTTTGATAAATGGTGATTAGAATGTTAGATTATCACTAATATTACTATTACTACTTACAGACACTGTCCTCATGGTTGTTTCTATGAGCACAAAATGTATTCGGTGACTTCCAACTTAGAACATGGTTTACTGAAATAATCATCAAGGCAGAGGTCAGGATGTTCACCTTTGAAAGATGAGGGTGATGGTAAGAGTGTTAGAGCTCTTGTCTCTATGGTTGAAGACTATGATGATGTTCAAGTATACCCAGCCCAACTGGGTGTACACTAAACCCAGTGGTAAGCCTCTCACATTGAAAAAATTTGCTCCTGAGCTACTCTTATGCCACAACTGTGTCCCTTCTTGCCTCTGCCCCACTTTGCATCTGGACTCTCACTGGTCTCCCTCTTTGTCATGACTCAATTTTTCACCCTTGGCTTCTTGATCTCTCAGGCTGGGGCCCATCTCTCTGAAATGTACATCCTAGGGAGTCCTGACCAGCACAACCTGGTACTCTCTGAATGAGTCACTCACTCCCCTTGGCTCTAGCCTAGGTAGCCAGAAGTTGGATAGTGCCTGTGATAACAGCAGATCATTTCCAAATCACCGTAAAGAACAGTTATGGACAGGAAGCATATATCCAAGAGATATATCTTGACAGAGCACTTACTGTAAACTCAAAAGTTTAGAGTCATAAATTCCTTATTTCAGAAGCGGATATAATTTCTAAGAGGGAAAATGCTCTCCTCCATTTTTCTTTTGTCTTTTTATGTTTGTTTTACAAAGAGATTTTAGAAAATGTATCTAGAAATATTACATACAGTTGCACCACCACAGGGATTATTACTTTAGTTCATAGATACATATTCTTCCAGCTCCATCTCTTAATCTTCTATTCTCCAACTTCTGTATCTAGTGTTGATGTTGAGTTTTTCCACTGACAAGGGTCAATGTTTTTCAAAGATGTTTCATAATGGAAATAGACAGAGGTAATGTAGGAAGTAATCATTCATTATCCCTCTTTCTTCTGATGGACTGGCTGAAAAAAACTCCGTGAATTTCTAAATATTGGAAAACTCCCACTTTAGATGCTAGTAGCCTACATCCAATGCTATCTTTATATAGTTTATGGTAAATTAAATTATTCAAATTTTGGGAGAACGGTAATAATAAATTTTAACTTTTACTTTTTTTTTGGATACCACTCACCATTTCAAACTGAGATGGGTATACCTTGTCTGTGAAGTGGTGGTAATAATTGTCTTTACTTAACAGAGTTGCTTTGAGGATTAAAATGATTACATTTTACCTCAGTTACCTAGTGCTACCATACCAAAAGTACCACAAGTGGGTGGCTTTAAAGAACAAATTTATTTCCTCACTGTTCTGGAGTCCTGAAAGTCCAAATCAGGGTCTTGTCTGAGTAGATTTCTCCTGCGGGCCTCTCTCTTAGTTTCTGGTGTCTGCTGGAGATCTTTGGCATTCTTGGTATTTCTTGGTGTTCGCTGATGTTCCTTGGTGTCTTAGTTATCTAACGTTGCTATAACAGAAATACTACAAGTGGATAGCTTTAACAAACAGAACGTATTCTCTCACAGCCTACAAGGCTAGAAGTCCAAATTCAGGGTATCCAGCTCCAGGAGAAGGCTTTCTTTCTCTGTCAGCTCTGGGGGAAGGTCCTCATCATCAATCTTCCCCTGGTCTAGGAATGTCTTAGCACAGGGACCCTGGGTCCAAAGTATGCTCTCTGCTCCCGGCTCTGCTTTCTTGGTGGTAGGAGGACCTTCTGTCTCTCTGCTCACTTCTCTCTTCTTGTCAAAAGAGATTAACTCAAGATACAACCTAATCTTGTAGATTGAGTCCTGCCTCATTAACATAACTTCCTTTAATCCTGTCTCATTAACATCATAGAGGTAGGATTTACAACACATAGGAAAATCACATCAGATGACAAAATGGTGGACAATCACATAATACTGGAAATCGTGGCCTAGCCAAGGTGACATACCTTTTTGGTGGACACAATTCAATCCATAACACTTGGCATCTGTCTTCCCCCTGTGTGTGTGTTTTTATCTGTTCTGGTCTTTTTAAAACTAAGAAGTGATTAGGTTTAGGATCCACCCTACACTGGTATGACCTCATTAACATAACAAAAGAAAACCCCTATTTCCAAACAGGATCACATTCACAGGTACAAGGGTCAGGAATTTAACACATATTTTTGTTGGCCACTATTCAATCTGTAACAAACATTTACCCCAAAGCCCTTAGAACTGGTTGACTATTATTATTATTGCTGTTGTTGCTATTATTGTCAGTATGTTATCCAGTTGATGTCCTTTAACTAACAAGCATGACAAGAAAGTGAGGTTGGTGGCAATTAGTCCAAATCCAATGATTATTTTTTACTATTATGTTAGAGGAGCCCTGGTGGTGCAGTGGTTAAGAACTCGCCTGCTAACCAAAAGGTCAGCAGTTTGAATCCACCAGCCCCTCCTTGGAAATCCTATGGGGCAGTTCAACTCTGTCCTGTAGGGTCACTATAGTCAGAATCGACTTGACAGAAACATGTATCTTTATGTTAGAATTCACAAATCTCTGGTGAAATTGTTCCCATGAGACAACAACTCTGAAGGGTGAGATACAGGGCACCAAAATTTTCAACTGGGTTTCACAATTTGTGCCTAGCTGGGAAAATCATTCCTGCAAAACAGATGGAGGAGAACAGCAGGGGACCAACTTTCGTGCAGGGTTGTACTTGCTGGTTTCGCTGAATGGGGCTCAAGTTCAAGGAGAGAAGTACTGGGTGATTTCACTTCAGTCAGAAGTGAAAAGATGTAGTCAGTGGAGTGGGGTTGGTGAAATACCTCAAAACAAGGAAAAAGAGACTAACCATGCATTTGAAAGATTTACAGTATTCTTAAGATCATTGTTGTTGTTAGACACCTTGAAGTTGGCTCACAACTCATGGTGACCCCATGCACAACAGAAAGAAATGCTACCTGATCCTGTGCCATGCCCATCATGGGTTGCTAATCAGACTGTTGTGATTCATAAGGTTTTTATAGTTTGATTTTTGGAAGTAGATCGCCAGAACTTTCTTCCTAGTCTATTTTAGTCTGGAAGGTTTGTTAAAACCTGTTCAGCATCATAGCAGCACACAGGTCCCCAATGACAGATGGTTGGTGGTGGATGTGCATGAGGTGCTTTGGCTCGGAATTGAACCTGGATCTCCTACATGGAAGGCAAGAATTCTACCATGAAGTAGTTAATTCCCCTTTGTGCAAACAAAATTCAATCCCTTCCTGGCCTTGGCAAAAGATGAAAAAATTATGGGCACCTTCTCAAAGTTTTCCAATGGGCTTCTCACATGAAGCTGATGTTTCCTCCAGCAACAATCTCTGCCTAACCCGTTCATTGCCCCTCACTCCGGGTTAAATCTAAGGAATCGTCAGTGTTTCTGCTTCATTTCCTAGGACTCTTTTTTTCTACTTGATATTCTCAGTGGTGACAGATATCCCTTCCATCTTTCCCCAGCCCCAGATTGTTTTAATTACCACTGCTGTGTTTTGTTAGATGGTAAACTGTGAAAGTGGCCTCGGGTTGCTTAGGTTGCTTAGCTTTTTTCTTTTTTTTTTAAAAGAAAAACATTTGCTTGGTGTAAAAGGAGGTGCATATGACCCAGGGATCTATTAATTCACTTATTTATTCATTAGGAAGGGAAGTGGAATTGAAGATAAGGGGTAATTCCTCTGCCGTGCTCATCCATTTTGACTGCAGAGATTTTCTTAGTTCATCCTCTGTAGACAGAGTGTCTCGGCGGTGGGGAGAGCTGGGACTTTGTCCTTCACGAGGAAGTCTGTATCCCGAAGTCACACCATTTCTCTGAACTGTTTCTTGAACAGTCCAGAGAAAGGTGAGGATTGGAAGAGAAGGCCAGCACCACTTTGAATGTCAGCTGCCCTGCAGTGAGGTGTGGATACAGATTGGACACTGCAATACCTGCGCCGAGTCCATTACTAACTGAGGTTAAAGGCAGGTCTCTCCCTCCTCTAAGGCTTGGTTTCTTCACCTGTAATGTGGAGCTAATAACAAAACCTGTTCAATATGTGTCTGTGTTTACATGTGGCAGCATGCTGTAGATTATTGTATTTACGGGTGCAAATGGTTAACTCGCTCGGTTAATGGAAAGGTCGGAGTTTCGAGTTCACCCGGAGATGCCTTGGAATAATGGTCTGGTGATTTGCTTCCATAAAATCAGCCATTGAAAACCCTATGAAGCACAGTTCTACTCTGACACACGTGGAGTCACCGTGAGCTGTAATCAATGTGATGACAACTAGACTGGTAATTCTCAGTCATGACAGAGGATATTTAAACTCCATAATTAGCATCTCTTAGCAACTTAGTCTAGCCCAGTGCCTGGAGCATGAAAGGAGCTCAATATGTGTTTTTATAAGTGAGCAAATGAATGAATGAATAAACAAACTAAAATGATGGCATGTAGAAAATGAAAGGAAAGGAAAAGATCAGAGGTTCTTGAAAAATGGAAGCCTCTACTTTTAATTTTGATCCCTTAAACATAGGGAACATTTTTAGATAAGTAAACTCTATTATCCAAAAACAGAAGCATCATTTAACTAACCCTGTAAAAGGGATTCGGTTTAACATGTAGGTTTACTTTGGTAAATGATTATACCCAACACTTCCTGAGTTAAGTATCTATCAATAATAATGTTACTAATAATGATAACAACCAATATTTCTTGAGACTCAGTACCTTCCTGGCCAATTTAATCAAATTCAGTTCTCACAACAAGGCCGCAAACTAGGCATAGTTATTATTCTCCATATTACAGGTGGTAAAACTGAGATACAAAGGTGATGCTGATGAATTGATAGTGCCACAGTCAGTAAACCGCTCAAAGCAAACCCAGTTTTAGAATTTTACTTTGGATACCTTCTGTTCTCCTCATATGATGATGAAGTTCTTTTTGCCTAACTGCGCATACCCTGTCACCTCTATGAAGGCAATCCGAATATGTCACTGTTCATTAGCTATTTGTACTAACGATCATGCTGAGTTTTTAGAATGTCATATTTGACAACGTGCTAAATAGCCCTGTGCTATGAATAGCCCTCCTGTGAGTCAGCTTGCATACTGGCAGGCTTGTTCCTGTCAAACCAGTTCTAATCTTGACTCGCTTAATCACAAATGATCTTCTTTTTCTTCCTCCATAGCTTTCCGGCAACTATGGATAAATAGAGCTTCAGCTAACAAATCTCCTGCCTCCATCTGGGTATCACCACTTCTTTCCTTGACTCGAAGCATGGTTGCTCTGCTGTTAAACAACTGACGACTGTTTAAGCACTGAGGACTGCGTGTTTGTATACAGTGGGAATGGGATGTAGCGTTGGATGTGCCTTGACTAAAATGGAGCACTTTGCTTAAAGATTGTAACCCATTCCCATTTCTTCTTGCAGTTCCAATTTCTCTTCTTGTTACCAAGCTTCTTTCTCAGCCGTGGAAGACTGCAATGCTGTGCCTCCAAATAACTTTTAATTAGACATTTAAATTAGCCTGGTGCTGGTTCACTGAATCCAGCTTTTTTATATTTCTCCAATCCACTTAGTAGAAGTTATAATTCCCCCATTCGTGGCTTGTCATTTATTTTAATATCACTAACTATGACATTAGAACAATAATTCCTAGATTTTCTCATAAAGAAAATGAGACATAAATGTCCAAAATTAAGAACAAAAGTTCTAAGCTGTCAAACTCATAATAAAAATATATATATATATATATATATAAAACTAGCTCAAGCTATCAGACTTATAATCACAACCCAGCTGTTTTGCTAGGCAGGTGCTGATGAGGGAGAACAGACAAAAATACTCTAAAGCAAGGGAAAAACACAACGAAGATCCTAAGGAATATTGTTCTTCTTTTTTGGTCATGTAGGAAGGGAGTAGTGGACCTTCCATATGAGAGGGGCCACCGCACAGAGCCCATTCCAATCTTCACTGGCCTGAATGGTGTAGGATTACTTCCTGGACGAGAGAGACCAGGCCGTGGTCCGAGGAGTCTAGCAGATGGATTGAGTGTCTTATGACTTTTGTGAACATTTAACATTTATGGATTGCTTGCGATGCTTTAGACCTTGTCTGAGTGCTTCCATCCTTTCAGTATTCACAACAACTGTTGTTGTTCTTAGTTGCTATGGAGTCACCTCTGACTCATGGAGACCCCATGTACAATAGAACAAAATGCTGCCTGATCCTGTAACACCTTTATGATTGTTGGTATGCTCATGTCCATTGCTGCAGCCACTGTGCATTCTGAGTGCCTTTCAACCTAGGGGGCTCATCTTCCAGCACTATATAGAACAATGTTCCTTTGTGATTTATAAGATTTTCATTGGCTAATTTTTGGAAGTAGATTGTCAAACCTTTCTTCCTAGTCTGTCTTAGTCTGGAAGCGCTGATGAAATCTGTCCACAATGGGTGACCCTGATGGTATTTGAAATACTGGTGGCACAGCTTCCAACATCGTAGCAAATTGTAAGTCACCAAAGTATGACACACTGACAGATGGGTAGTAGTTATAAGGTAAGTACTATTAATACCTTCACTTTATAGGTGAGGAAACTGAGGCACAGAGAAGTTAACTTGTCCAATATTACACAGACAGTAAGTGTTGTATGTAGGATTTGAATCCGAGCTGTCTTTCTCCTGAATTTTCGATGTCAAGTCCCACACTTTCCCACGTAGCAAACAAGACAAATAGTGCAAAACAAGCAAGGGCAGGGCAGAGCTGCCAAGCCAAGCAGTCACCAATGTCACAAATGGTAATAGTTGCTGCTGCACGTGGTAGTTGTAGTACTCAATATAATTCATGTTAAAAGGCTTAGCTTAGTATCTGGCAAAGAATGCTATTCATGTTGCTGTTGTTGTTAGGTGCCGTCAAGTTGGTTCTGACTCATAGTGACCCTGTGTACAACTGCTCGATCCTGCACCATCCTCACAATCATAGCTATGTTTGAGCTCGTTGTTGCAGTCACTGTGTCAGTCCATCTTATTGAGGGTCTTCCCCTATTTCGTTGACCCTCTGCTTTACTAAGCATGATGTCCTTCTCCAGGGACTGGTCACACCTGATAACATGTCCAAAATATGTGAGGTGAAGTCTTGCCATCCTCACTTCTAAGGAGCATTCTGGCTGTACTTCTTCCAAGAAGATCTGTTTGTTCTTCTAGCAGTCCATGGCATATTCAATATTCTTTGCTATCACCATAATTCAAAGGTATCAATTCTTCTTTGGTCTTTCTTATTCATTGTTCAGCTTTCACACGCATGTAAGGCAATTGAAAATACCACGCTTGGGTCAGCACACTTTAGCCCTCAAGGTGACATCTTTGCTTTTTAACACTTTAAAAGGGTCTTTTGCAGCAGATTTGCCCAATGCAATATGTCATTTGATTGCTTGACTGCTGTTTCCATGAGCATTGATTGTGGATCCAAGTAAAATGAAATACTTGACAACTTCAATACTTTCTCCATTTGTTGAGATGTTACTTATTGGTCCATGTGATGGTTAAAGTTGTGTGCCAACTTGGATGGGCCATGGTTTTCAGTGGTTTGGCAGTTATGATGTAGTTTGGCAACTGTGTAATGAAATAATCACCTCCATGATGATAACTGTTATAAACAGTCAATCGGTTAAAAGGGAGTTACTTGAGGGTGTGTCCTGCATCCAATATAGGTGGACTTTCTGGGAAAGCTCACTGGATTTTGCTCACTCCGGATCCCACAGCTGGCTCCTGTTCATCTAACCTCTGGTTCTTGGGACTTGAGCTAGCAGCTTACCTGCCGATCTTGAGATTTATCAGATTCCATAGTCTGTGAGCCAGAGGCCTGCTGTCTGATCCGTCAGTCTTGGGTTTACCAACTCCTGCAGCTACGTGAATCAAGAGAAGTCTCCAGCCTGACCCACGGACTTGGGATTTTTCAGCCTCTACAACTGCATGAGTCATTTCCTAGATAGAAATCTTTCTATATATATATTTACACACTTCACTGGTTTTGCTTCTCTAGAGATCCCAGCCTAAGACAGTCCAGTTGTGAATATTTTAATTTTCTTTATGTTGTTATGTAATCCATGCTGAAGGCTGTAGTCTTTGATTTTCATTAGTAAGTGCTTCAAGTACTCTTTTCTTTCAGCAAGCAAGGTTGTGTCATCTGCATAGCATAGGTTGTTAGTGAGTCTTCCTCTAATCCTGATGCTGTGTTCTTCATATAGTCCAGCTTCTTGGATTATTTGCTCAGCATACAGATTGAATAAGTATGGTGAAAGGATACAACCTGGATGCACACCTTTCCTGACTTTAAACCAAGGAGTATCCCCTTGTTCTGTTCTTTTATGCACAGGTTCTGCACAAGCACAATTAAGTACTGGAATTCCCATTCTTTGCAATGTTATCCATAATTTGTTATGATCCACACAGTTGAATGCCTTTGTATAGTCAATAAAACACAAGTAAAATCTTTCTGGTATTCTCTGCTTTCAGCCAGGATCCATCTAACATCAGCAATAATATCCTTCGTTCCACATCCTCTTCTGAATCTGGCTTGAGTTTCTGGCAGTTCCCTATTGATGTACTGCTGCAACTCTTTTTGAATTATCTTTAGCATTATTTTACTCGCATGTGATATTAATGATATTGTTTGATAATTTCCACATTCCGTTGAATCATCTTTCTTTGGAATGGGCCCTTATATGGATCTTTTCCAGTCGGTTGGCCAGGTAGCAGTCTTCCAAATTTCTTGACAGAAAAGAATGAGCACTTCCAGCATTGCATCCTTTTGTAGAAACATCTTAGTTCATATTTCGTCAATCCCTGGAGCCTTGTTTTTTGCCAACACCTTCATTGCTGCTTGGACTTCTTCACTCATTGTCTTTGGTTCTTGATCATACACTACCTCCTGAAATGGTTGAAAGGTCGACCAATTATTTTTGGTACAGTGACTCTGTGTATTCCTTCTGTCTTCTTGAGAGCTTGCTCTGTGTCTTCAAGACAGAGCAGACAATTGCTACATATTAGGGACGAAGATGCTGATGATGCAGATGATGAGGACAGAAATACAAAGGAGATGAGGTTTGGAGGAAGTCTTTGAACATGGGTTTAGGTCTTCCCCTCACTTTGCCCTCACCCTTGACTGGTGGTAGATGGAAGTAGGGAGCCAGACATGGAGTTTGAAGGGTCAAATGACTTGTCTTTCCTTTATGCCGTGGTGACTGAAAACAAACAACATTTGACCATACCCACTGGCTCTGCTTCAGGCTAACCATGCCTAATCAGGCTCCTCTCAGGCTGGTGAGCTCTATCTGAGCACTGCCTGGCAAAAGACCAGTAGGACCAACTCTTTCATTCATCAGCAATTAACTAAAACAGCTACAAGCCAAGCACTCTGCTGGGCTTTTTATGAAGATTTTGCTTTGTCCTCAAGCCATTCATCATCTAAGACTGGAAATAAAGCATGTTTACAATTAACCAAGAATGTGGAACTGGGAATTGAGAGACCTACATAGGGACAATTAATATGTATTCCCCAGAAACAAGGACCAAGTAATTTTTCATAAATTTTTATGTGAGGATTTGGATCAGACACAAAATGGAGGTTTTGAGGCGATGTAAGTGAGGTGGCTAGGACCTACAGATAGAGAATGCTTTCTCAGGATAAGTATTAGATTGGATGATTGTACCAACATTATTCATTCTCTTCCTTCTCCCTGTTGGAGTGGAACACACTTGCCTGCCTACTGAATTTGGGTTTAAGAATCGACTTTGACCTACAGAAGATGAGCAGATGTGAGGTGAGCAGAGGCTTGCCCTTTTGCACTCTTGAAAGGAGTCCACCATGAAAAGAATATGCCCAGGGTAACCATTGGTCCAAGGAGTATGTGGAGATGTATCTACTAGACTTGAACCTGATCTATGGCCTGGAGCTAACCCAAGCCAATCTGCAACACGAAACAAAGTCACCTATGAGCAATGAGCAAGAAAAAGACCTATGAGCAAGAAAAAGAAATGCTTGACGCTACTGGGTTTTGGGATGCTTGTTATTCAGCATTACTGAAGCAAAAAATTGGCCAGTAGAGAATCCATTCCCTTCCCTAAGAACCCATGTGTAGTCTTGGGGTGAAGGGAGTTCCAAGTACCCATTGCCTACTGTTGAAGCTCAGCAGGGCCATGTTCCATCTCTCTTTGCTTCTTTCTAATATGGGTTTATTTTTATTTTTATTTGTGGGACACCTAGGATCCAAGCTTAGACAATCAGATGATCTGCCTAGGACTTTAAGTCTTGAGCCAATGACCCAAGAATGCAGTGTTTGGAGGTCAAACCTTATAAAGATGGTGTCCTGATTAGGACTTTCCATAAAGGAGATCATTGCTATGCATTTTCCTTCCTGTTCTCTGTCACTGTCTTGGCTCCAATCTCCTCCAAAACTCAGCCCCCTACAGATTCTTTGAGCACCTGGTATTTTACCAATAAATTCTCTATTGTTTAAATCAGCCAGGGTTAACATCTAAAGCTTGCAACCAAGAATTTAACTGTAACTCACCAATACTAACACTGCAAATAATGTCTCAGAAAGTTATTTAGTCATGGAAATAGTCAAAGCCACAGGAGGATCCTTTCAGGTGTTATTACTAATATGTCACATTGGGAACTGCCTGTCTGTGCCTCTTAAAGTTCCTTTTATATTCTCCGCATTGGACATGTATTTGTGATGATTAGCCACCCTGACTTTTAGTGGGACTGGCTTTTTGAAGCTGTGGGGATCTTTAAATTTCCTGTGGTGTTAGATAAGGCTCTTTCTCATTACTTTAAGAACAGCCCAGCTCCCAAAGCCATTCAAAAACACACAGAGGGAGATCTGGCTAGCAAACCTTGAAATAAACTCTTATTAGAACTATCAAGAGTAATCTGCTTTTGTCTTGACCTCACTTTAGATTCTCGGCAAGTATAATGGAAAAATTTGTACAGTTTCCATTTTCTTTTTAAAAGACTGGATAAATGTACCTTTACTGTCATCAGATTATAACAGTCCAGTGTAAATGGACTTTCCTTGATAACAGACGTAATCTTCCCAATGGATATCCCTCCATCAGAAGACATATGAGATAGTCTTAGAGATTGTTTTCTGTTAAAGCAGGCTGTGAATAAGCTTAATTTCCCAGACCTCGCACATTAACCTCTCTCAGACTGATGCAGTGAGAAAATGTTTTCTGTCAGCTTTCAGTGAAGGAAAGGTGTATGTTTTCTGCTGCTTTCAATTACATTTGACTCTGCTGGGCACATGCAGCTTAGTTACAATTGGCCTTAATGTCCAAGTCTTCTAATTATACTAATTTCTTTATTATTTGTTCATTTGGTGGGTAGATGTGTGGTAGCATTTAGAGGACGAGTGAAAGACTATTGAGATCTATGGTAGTTTTTATATAATCAGCTCAGCCTCAAGTATACGTAAAAGCACATAAAAATAACACATCTTGAACATATTTAGCGTTGTGTATACTTCAGTATGTATTCATTTCTATCATCTCAGTTTATCCTCACAACAATTCTATGGCAAGTAGGAAATCTTCATCCCCTTTGACAAATAGGAAAACCAAGGTGTGCGCATTTGCGAGCGCGCGCGCGCGCGCACACACACGTCAAGAGGTTTGGCTCAGGTTTCGCAACCGAACAATAACTGAACAATATCAGTCATGGATGGGGTTTCAGTTAGTCAGACGCTTAACTCATTCTCCTTCCATTAACTAACATGGCAGGTTGGGAGCCTGGCAAACGGGGATATAATTTGAAGCCAGAAGACTAGAGCTATGGTTCCAGTTCTGATTCTCCTGGTTGTTTTATAGCAAGACCAAGTCTTAGTATTCTCACCTGTGAAACAGGAATAATAATAATGCTGGGGTGGAAATAAGTTAATTTCCATGAAAAACACTTTGTAAAGTACAAAGTACAATACAAATGTAATTATTATATTTTCAATATAACAATCAGTGATATTTATTGAGCACTTATTATGTGTTTATTATCTTTTACATTGTGAAATAAAACATATATAATAAAGTTCTTAATAAATCATCATATAGTGTACAGATTTGTTGCAAAGTTTGCACTGTGTAACTAGCAATGTTCGGTCAAGAATCAGAGCATTGTTAGCGTCCAGAAAGTGCCTGCGTATCTGTTCTTCCCTCTTCTTCCTCCTAGAGGTAACTACTATTGTAAGCAATCCTTTCTATGCATTTCTTTATAGTTTAACAATCCTTAAATGACATAACTCCATTTTGCCTATTTTTGAACTTTATATCAATGGAATCAATATGTATCCTTTTGTATCTGGTTTGCTTTTGATCAGCATCATATCTTTAAGATTCATCCATCTTGTTCCATAGAACTGTAGTCAATACTTTTCATTACTATATAGTACTCTGGAAACCCTGGTGGTGCAGTGGTTAAGAGCCACGGCTGCTAATCAGAAGGTGAGCAGTTCAGATCTACCAGGCCCTCCTTGGAAACACTATGGGGCAGTTCTGTCTTATAGGGTCACTATGAGTCGGAATCAATTCAATGGCAACAGGTTTGGTTTTTTGTTTTTTTTTTTTTGGTGATATAGTACTCTACCGTATGAACATATCATAATTTACCTAAACATTTTTACCATTAATGGAAATGGACATTTAAGTTGTTTCTAGTTTTTTTTTTTTCTTTGCTATTGAGAATGCACCTAAAAACAATACACATATCTTGGTGCACATGAATATGTAAGTCTGTAGGGTATGTACAAAGTTTGTACTCCTTTTATATGGAAAACTCCGAATTTAGGTAAACTATAAGACATATAATATGGAAGACTTGCTAGTGAAGTAGAATGTTTGGTGTCTTTTTCAGTTACCAACTGTGTTTAAGTTTTTATAGCCTCCCTTTCCTCCTGTTTCCTCCCCCTTTCAACTATATACCCTACTGGTGTTTTATAGACTCTTAAAGTTGAAAGACCTCAGAACTAACCTCTTAATTTTTCCAATGGGAATACCAGCATTGAAGGCGAGTAAAATACTTGCCTATGGTCTCAGAGTTATTTTTGAGAAATAACTCAAACTAGGTTTCCTATAACTCTATTCATTGCTTCTAAAAATGCTATGGGGTACATTTTCATGAATAAAATTACATTATTTGGAAAAACTTCTGCGAATTGGAGACACCTTTAGTGATAACTGGAAGTGTCCATAGTTATTTTAAAGTCAAGACAAATGGTAAAGTAGTCCATCAAAGTGTGGCCAACTCTCCAACTCCAGTCTTATACAAAATCTTAAATCTTTGAATTAATAAGGAAAGACAGTAACTTAATTAAAATAGTATGCAAAAGGCTTTGACAGACATTTCACAAAAGAAGATACCTGCAATGTACCAAGCTCACAAGTTCTTAGGGTGAAGGAGCAGAGCACAGACCAGACACACAACAGACATTTATTACTCACAGAATAAATAAGAAAGGAATGAGTAGAACAGCAAACATCATTGGCCAAGATTTCCGGAAGTTAGGCTCCTGTCCCAGGGTGAGATGTTACGATCGCATCCAAGCATGCACCATGGTGAGAAACTCCCAAGACCCTTTTTGCTGGGGTCAATATACTAGCAAGATACAATGCCTATGTACCAAACAGCATGTATATAAAGAGAGTAGGTGAAGGGGGTAATGAAAAGGAAGGCCCCCTGTGAGAAAGAGACATTATTCATTGTCTCCTGCTCAGGGTGCATGACCATCTGCTGATTGGCTATTCTAGACCTACTGATGTCAGTGAATATTCCTTCCTTCTTTACCCCACTAAGATAGATAATAAATGTTTTGGGTCTCTCAGAGGGCAATCATCTCCCCCTAAAGCACATACTTTGTGTCTCTTCGTAGCTATTATGTCCTTTAGTAGCTATGGACATGGTTGGCATGATTATAGTACAGCACAACTGTGCACCTAGCAATACTTAAATGGCCAAAATGCATGCGAAAAGGTGCTCAACTTCATTAATCATTGGGAAAATGCAAATTAAAACCATAATGAGGTATAACTACACACTCACCAGAATGGAAAAAAAATAGATAGGCAGATAAATAAATAAACAGATCAATTAAAAAACAAAACAAAACAAAAGCACCATAGGTAACATTAAGTGTTGCTGGGAATATGGAGCAACTGGAACTCTTATACCATGATGGTGGGACAGTCAAATAGCTTAACCACTTGAAAAAAATGTTTGGCTATCTACTAACATTGAACAAGTGCTTACCCTATGACTCAGATATTCTACTCCTAGTTATGTACTCAAGAGAACACATATGTTCATGAAAAAAAACTTGTACAAGAATCTTCATACAGTATTTTTTATAAGAACCCCACTCTGGAGACCTCCCAAATGTTCATCAACAATAGAAGAGATGAATGAATTGCGGCATATTTGTATAATGGCACACTACCCAGCACTGAGAATATATGAACTACTACAACATACACAGTGTGAATGAACCTCACAAACATAATGTTCAGTGAAACAAGCCAGACAGAACAGAGTATGTCATGTATGATTCCATTCATATCAAATTCAAAACCAAATCTATGCTGTTAGAATCAAGATAGGAGTCACCTTTCAGGCGATAATTAGGGGGAAGTGCTACCAAAGGGTTCTGGTAATATTATATCACTTGATCTGGGTACTGGTTACACAGGTATGTTCAATTTGTGAAAATTAATCAAACCATACATTTATGATACATACATTTATTTCCTGCTTATATGTTATATTTCAATAAAATGTTCAAAAAAAATCTTAACTTTCAGCAAAATTTCAGGGCTAGATGTCTTACAGAAAATAACACTACCATCCAGCTGACAACCTGAATACATTTTTTATTTGGCTCAATGTTCCTTCCACTTATGCTGGCATCTGCTGCACATCTGTATACCCCATAGCACACAGTGAGTTTAACAACTTAGATGCTGAAGAAAAATCATAGCAGTGGGAGATTGAACTTAAGATGCTTAGGCTGGGGAGGCAGAGATAAGTTTACAACTGACATCAGGAATGAATAGGAGAGTCGATAGGGGAGCAAGAAAGGAGAAAATCATCATTTTGAGCAGGAGTGAAAGCAGATTTTGCTATGGAGTCTGGCACATCGTGAGTGGACAGATAACAACACAAAAATGAGCAATGGTTAAGACCAATGTAGGGGACAAGGCTGGGGAACTGGGGAGTTCTCTGCTCCTGATAAAGCACATTGATGTCACTGGCTGTCTCTGCCAAGGAAGGATTTTATTCCTGTTCCATGCATTACTTTGAAAAATACTTAAGCCCAAAATAAGAGAGATAGAGGGAAGGACGGAGAGAGAAAGAGAAAGCAAGCATGCCTAACTCAGATCTCAAAATGCTCTCTTTTGTACCAGAATGTTAGGGGGGACTTGTTTCTCTACCAAGAAAATAAAAGTAACTTTGAGAACTCACAGCATGCAAGGAACATTCATAGCTATCATCACATTTAATCCTCATAGCACCTGTGAGGTAGGAAGGTTATTCTCACTTATACTTACATCGCACTTGAGGCTCAGAGAGTTTGAGACACTGGTCCATCATCCCATTACTAGTCTGAGGCAGAGCCTAGCTTTGTACACCTGGCTGTCCGACTAAAAACCCTTACTTTTTCCATGAAAACAGGCACCCTTCTATGGAAAGGGAGTCCCTGGGTGGTGCAAATGGTTAACACACTCAGCTGCTAACTGAAAGGTGCCTTGGAAAAGAGGCCTGGCAATCTACTTCTGAAAAATCAACCTTTTAAACTCTTATAGAACACAGTTCTACTCTGACACATGGGATCACCAGGAGTCAGAATCAACCCTGTGACTACTGGTTTCTATGGAAATAGCTCTGGTACTCTCACTTTGCATGACTTTCCAAAAGGGATGATACATTCTACAAGGAGACAACTGGCCTGAGGGCGTGTGGTTAGCAAGTCTGTCTGGGAAGTTGGCAAGGGCAGAATTGTGGCTATGTTGATTATTAAAGGGGAGGGGACACATGAACCCCAAACATCAGGGTGGGGGCATCTGGTGTACCCCCTCATTGCATTGAGAGCATGCAGGTCTGCAGTGCAGGCCAGCAGCCTTGGTACCTTATGATAAACTATTTTCCTCTTAGGTGGGACTCAAGGCTAGGCCTACCAACAGGCTTAGTATGGGGGCATATGTTTATATGATGTTATGTGGTTTGCACACAAAGCTTCAGATGAACCCTTAACTCTCCTGGTGGCTGCTACAATGACAGGAGTTCTCACCCCAGACACCTCTCTGTGTTGAGGCATTATCTGATGAGGATAAATTGTAACATGAAGAGGAAGGAGTCTCAGCCATTTATCACATGGGCCTCAATTGCTTCTTTGGGGGAGTTCATCGCCCCTTTCGTGGGCAAGTCACAAGGCTATGGTAGATGCGATTCCAAAGAAATGTATTTTGCTGGGAAAAAGATGAAAAGAGTCAGGACTAATGATCTGGAGCTGGTCTCATTACATCAGTTAGTGGAGACTGGGTCTGGGACAGGTGCAGAGAATTGGACTTGGCAGGGATAGTCATGGGGCTTTGAGTGGTAGTGGAGGACGGGAGTAGGAGAAATCCAGATTCATTCTCCTTGTGTCTGCTCTCTCTGTCTCTCCTTGTCTTTCTCTCTCTCTCTCTGTCACACATACACACACTTCTCCCCAAAGGCACTCTGTGAAGCAGGACATTATATTAGAGTCAGATGCTCTGTGTTTGAACTTCATTTCTCTCACTTGTTGGTGCTATGATCCGGGGCAAGTTACTTAACCTCTCTGAATCTCATTTCCTCACCTGAAAAATCACTGTAGTGAAGATTAAAAGAAAGAAAAAAATCTACTCATCACCTACTATGCTGCGAACACAGTGTCTGCTCCAAGACCCTTGTGGCATATATCCGAGGTGGCACTGCAGATATGGGAATAGAGTCCAGGATGGACCCAGGAGGGATGGATGGGCCAGTGAGTAAGGGAGAGGAGCATGGTGGAAGTCACAAGGGCACAGGTTTCAATTCATACCAGAATTCACTATCATACAAGGCAAGACTTCCTGTCTTGTGAGAGAGTGTGCTCCCTGTTGGTGGAAGATCCCATAGAAGCTGCAAGGATGTGTGTCAGGCACAGCAAAGACTGGATTCCTACACTGGTAGAGATTATTTTCAGTTGGCATCTCATTATGTAGCATATTCTAGGGTCACTTTCTTTCTAAGCATTAACCATGGGATTGGAAAGCTAGCTGTACAAAGACAAATGTAGACATGCAGGTAGGCAGACCTTGGAGAGGGTCCAGAGACAAGCAGAAAGATGCTGTTTTCACACGTAGTTGTTTTATTGTTTGATGTCTGATTTCTGGTTTGAGAGTGTAGTAGAGACTGGTTGCGTGCCTTCCCAGAATTCATTTTGTGTCATTCCTCTTTTTCACTGCACCCAAATTTTCATTTTCAGAGCTGCCTTTCTCATTGCCTAGTTGTATCAGATGATGTCAGTGCCCCTCCCTTATGCCTATAGCATGTATCTTGGTTCTGGCTTGTTTTGCTCAACATTGCGTTTGGCTTGACTTGCAAGTACAGTATAGCACTTGTTCTGAGAGCTTTCTTTGCCACCTAGGCAACAGGCTGGAATTACAGAGAATCAGTGGTTTCTGGGAGCAGTCCTCAGCTAATGTCTGACAGGAGGGGATATATATGTAAACACCTTAGCTTCTTCACCCCTTGGCCTTCCCTTACTTTCCTCACTTCCTCAATCCCTTACTGCTGTTTTCCAAAATTGTCCAAGATAATCTACTTGCATTTAAATCTTTGTTTCAGGGTATGTTTCTAGGGCAACCAAAGTAAAACATTAACAATTTTAAAGTTTGAGTGAGATGGATCCCAGTTTTTACTCCAAAGATAGCCCCTGAGTGGCATAAGAAAATGATGATGAGCTGAGCAATCGGTTTAGGAATGGGAAGTAACCAAAACCTATGTGAATCAACACGTGGCTATAGTGGATGGTTTAGGCATAGTCCAGTCAGCAGGGCAGGGATTCTGACTTGTACACTTCTGTGTCTGTAACTTTTAATAGAGCGAGGAGCTCTTGTGGAGCCCTGGTGGCACAGTAGTTAAGAGCTTGGCTGCTAACCAAAAGGTTGGCAGTTCAAATCCACCAGCTGCTCCTTGGAAACCCTACGG
The DNA here is from genome assembly GCF_000243295.1 of Trichechus manatus latirostris. Lineage (NCBI taxonomy): Eukaryota > Metazoa > Chordata > Mammalia > Sirenia > Trichechidae > Trichechus > Trichechus manatus. Next base: position 17,310,594 of record NW_004443978.1, read on the forward strand.
GGCAGTTCTACTCTGTCCTATAGGGTAGCTATGAGTTGAAATCGACTCGACAGCAAGGAGTTTGGTTTTTTTTGGTAGGAGATCCTATAATAGGCCCTTTGTCAATTTGGGGGTATAGTTCATCCTAAAGTAATAGTGATTTATAGGTTCATGTTATTACCCCTCTCAGGAAGATTTACACCTTAGTAGAGACAGAAGTGATTTAACCCCAAAGCATATACCCCATGAGACACTGGCAAGTGAGTGGAGAAGCTGATTTGGAGTAGGAAAGCCTATTCTGACTTCCAACTGCATAATTTAACTTTACTGCTTGTGTATTTTATATGAATGGAATCATACAGAGGGTACTCTTGGTTCTGGCTTCTTTTGCTCAACATTATGTCCAACAGCATTATTCATATGGTGGCAGGAAGCAATGATTCACTCATTTTTTTGTCTGCATAGTATTCCAGTTACATGGATATGCAAAATGCATTTGTTCATCCTACTGGTTATGAGCATTTAGGTCCTTTCTCAGTTTGGAGCTATTATGAATAGTGTTCCTATGGACAGACTAGTAAATGCCTTTTGGTGAGGATATATATGATATTCTATTGGGTATGTACTCAAGAGTGGAATTGCTGGGTCTTAGGCTATGCACACACTCTGTTTTAGTAGATACTCCCAAGAAGTTTTGTTACTGTTGTACTGTACTTTATGTTTTTAAAATTTTAGAATTAGTTGTTCTTACTTAAAAATCAGATTTTTTTAATAAGAGGATCTAGTGGCCCAAGGTCCATCTTGCCGGATGAAATGAAATTTGCTGGAGTTGAGTTTTAGCTTCAGCCAGGTGGCTCATCACAATCACCAATAAGTTGCTGCACTCATTGATGATACTTTCTCTGCCTCGATTTTCCTTCATTTGTAACTAATGCAACACCAGAGATGAATACAAGGACACCACAATTACTCATTTAGAGAATTATAGAACTTGGAAAGCCTATTTTCTTGGTCTACACTCTCCTGGAGGCAGACCTTGATTTGAGGATGTGATATGAGTGCAAGTAGTTTATTTGAAAGGTGGTTCCCAGGAAACACTGGTTGGGGAGTAGGAAAGTAGGGAAAGAGGCCAGTAAAGTGTGTGCTATTTGTGCAGTAACTGGCACCTGGAACTCAATCCTGCTGGAACTCTGGGATTTGGTTCCTATATCCTCCACACATTCTACAGGCAAATTCTATGGGATTCTGTGGGCAAAACATTGAACAAAGCGAGAAGCATCAAAAGAAGATGGAAGCAATACACATAGCCACTGTACCAAAAAGAATTGCTGAATGTTCAACCTTTTCAGGAGGTAGCATAGGATCAAGAACTGGTGTATTGAAGGAAGAAGTCCAAACTTCACTGAAGGCATTAACAAAAACAAGACTCCAGAAATTGACAGAATACCAACTGAGATGCTGCAACAAATGGATGCAATGCTGGAAGCACTCACTAGTCTATGCCAGGAAATTTGGAAGACGACTATCTGGCCAACTGAATGGAAGAGATCCATATACATGCCTATTCCAAAGAAAGGTGATCCAATGAAATGCAGGAATTATTGAACAATATCATTAATATCACATGCAAGCAAAATTGGCTGAAGATAATTCAAAATGGCTGCAGGTATACATCATCAGGGAACTCCCAGAAATTCAAGCAGGATTCAGAAGAGGCGTGGAATGAGGGATATCATTGCTGAAGTCAGATGGATCTTGGCTGAAAGCAGAGAACACCAGAAGGATGTTAACTTGTGTTTTGTTGACTATTCAAAGGCATTCTACTGTGTGGATCATAACAAATGATGGATAACATTGCAAAGAATGGGAATTCCAGAACACTTAATTGTACTCATGTGGAACCTGTGCATAGATAAAAACGCAGTAGTTCAAACAGAACAAGGGGATACTGCATGGTTTAAAGCTAGGAAAAGTGTGCATCAGAGGTGTATCATTTCACCATACTTGTTCAGTTTGTATGCTGAACAAATAATCTGAGAAGCTGGACAATATGAAGAAGAACATGGCACCAGGATTGGAGCAAGACTCACTAACAACCTGGGATATACAGATGACACAACCTTGCTTGCTGAAAGTGAAGAGGACTTGAAGCACTACTGATGAAGATCAAAGACTACAGCCTTCAATATGGATTACACTTCAACATAAAGAAAACAAAAATCCTTGCGACTGTACCAATAAGCATTATCATGATAAAGAAAATATTGTGGTTGTCAAGGATTCATTTGACTGAATCAACAATCAATGCCCATGGCTGTAGCAGTCAAGAAATCAAACGACGTATTTTATATGGGCAAATCTGCTGCAAAAGAGCTCTTTAAAGTGTTAAAAAAAAATGAAGACATCACTTTGATGACTAAAGTGTGCCTGACCCAAGCCAGGGTATTTTCAGTCACCTCATATGCATGTGAAAGCTGGACAGTAAAAAAGGAAGACTGAAGAAGAATTGACTCATTTGAATTATGGTGTCGGCAAAGAATATTGAATATACTACGGACTGCCAGAGGAACAAACAAATCTGTCTTGGAGGAAGGGCAGTCAGAATGCTCCTTATAAGCAAAGATGGTGAGACGTCATTCATCTCACTTACTTCGGACATGTTTCAGGAGCTACCAATCCCTGGAGAAGGAAATCATGCTTGGTAAAGTAGAGGGTCAGTGAAAAAGAAGATGAGCCTCAACGAGTTAGAGTGACACAGTGGCTGCAACAGCGGGATCAAACATATCTACTACTGTGAAGATTGCGTAGGACTGGGCAAGGTTTTGTTCTGTTGTACATAGGGTCACTGTGAGTCAGAACTGACTCAACAGTACCTAACAACGACAACAACAACCTCCACATACACAGCTGGAAGCATGCTGCTTTTCCATCTGTGTATATGAAATCTCTGCTCTCATTGTAGAATGTCCATCCACACACCCCACCCCCCGTCCTTAGCAATCTGCTGGGCTAACCACACTCTCGTGGCAGTCCTATTTGAGTCACAATCCAGATCATCTCTGGGGCTCTGCCCAAGAAAGGCTTTCTCGCTTGATTCCTTCTCATATAGGTACAGGAACATTGCTGTCTCCTCTGTGCGAGCATACTTAAGGATTTGAACAATACATTCACTGAGTTAGACTCATCTTCTGCTTGCATGTCCTGTGATTTTCAGTCAAGTCAACAATTAGATTGCTGCACTTCCCTTTAAACTGCAGTAGGAGTTGTCTGGAGATGGGAAATCTGTGCAGAGGTGAAACAGATACTATTTTTCTTTTTATTGTTAATTTTCAAATTACATTCCAAGGTGCTTTAAAAATAGCAAAACAAAACAAAAACACAACCAAAATTCTTAGATTCTTAAAAGAGTATCAGATCTCTGTGACTAAGAGGAGACCTATTTCTTCTATTAGCTTTTTTTGTTAATAAAACACACACACTGCAATGCAAGGAAAAAGAAAAAAGAAGGCTGCAAATGGTCCCTTTGACAAAGTGCCCTGTGGGATCTTTGCAGAGGGGAAAAATCCAAATTCTCATTTAGGAAATAACAAATTCTTAGCCACCCACCGAGACTTGGGTGTATTTCCCCTTGTCATGGAAACTTGTAGGAGGCTACACTCAGTGCCAAATTACTTTCCATTTTCATCAAAAAAGCCAAGGTCTAAAAATAAATTCTCTAAAACCTCAAAAAATGGCAGAAGCAATTAGAAAAAGGGTACTGGTCACAATTCCCGTGTTAGGTGATTTTTAAAACACATTTTAAAACGACAAAGAATTAAAAGGCTTTAAAAAAATGTCACCTGGTTAAAACGTGCAATGAGAGACTTGTATCTGGAAGTATTAAATTCTCTGTAGGGTCGCTATGAGTTGAAATCAACTCGACAGCAATGGGTTTGGTTTGTTTTTGGTTTTTTTTTTTGGAGAAATTGGGGAACATTGAATTGAACCTCAGATACTTACATATATCTATATCTTGTTTCTTGATGCTTAATGCAAATATCTTATTACTTGGTGCTTAATATGGCAGATCTTGGTAATTCAAATGTAATTTTCATTGATTTTTTTTTAGGCTTTCAGTGGGCAGTGATTTTATAAGCAAACGCTTGTAGAGGTGGCTTTCTGTGGTATCTCCCCCTTTCACTGGTTCTCTTCATGTTGAAAGGCCCTTACTTCCCTTGACTTTTACAGTAAAGTTTGTTTGTTTGTTTTTCCCCCCTAATTCCTAAGTACTATTTCTTAAGCGATGTCTTGGGAAGATGACAAGCTGACTTGGTTTTGAATCCTGCTCCTGGCATTTTTTAGCTCCATGATCTTTGGCAATTTACTTAACCTTTGTTGCCTTATAACTAAATGGCTATAATAATACCTTTCTCTTAGCATTGCTATAAAGATTAAATAAGAAACAAAACATTTTGCATGTTGCTCGGTAGATACTAACTCCCTTTCTACATTCCGATTTGAATGTGTTTGATTAGACAGGTATATAATGTAGTGGTTAAAAGAGTGGATTCGACAGTCACTTGCCTTGCTCAATAACAGCTCCACCAGTGAAAGTGAAAGTGTGGAAACTTGTGCTGAGATGAAGCCTCTTGCAGTCTGTGTCCCTGAGTGATCATGTGGAGCAGAACCCCCACTGACCCATTCCATTAGTGTGAAATGAACCTGTGTTGTGCTCTGAAAATAAAACGTGACTTAAATGTGTACCACAGAATAAATTTAGAGATTCAGGAATTAATTTGTTTCCGTAGTGTAACCTAGCTTAGTGTGACTAATACAAGCCCAAGGACGTGTGACTTTCCATAGGGGCAAATAATTAGTAAAGCTGTATAGATAAGTAGATGCATAGTCCACCGCCCATCTGTCAGTTTGTTGTACTGGCTTGCGTGTTGTTATGATGCTGTAAGCCATGCCACCATTATTTTAAATACTAGTAGGGTCAACCATGGTGGACAGGTTTCAAGGGAGCATCAAGATTAAGACAGACTAGGAAGAAAGGCCTGGTGATCTACCTCTGAAAATTAGCCAAAGAAACCGTGTGAATCACAGAATATTGTCTGAGATTTTGACAAGCTTACTTAGGATACATCATTAGAGGGTACCAATTGCTGGACAAGGATACCGTGTTTGGTAGAGTGGAGGGATAGGGAAGGTGAAGGAAATCCTTAATGAGATGGATTGACACAATGGCCACAGCAATGGACTCAAGCATACCCACAATCATAAGGATGGTGCAGGATCAGGCAATGTTTTATTCTGCTATACATGGGGTTGCCAAGAGTCGGAGCCAACTGTATGGCAGCTAACAACAGATGGTGAACGTGTGAGAGCTTAGTAAAGACTATGATGATCTCATATTGTATGTGTACATATACATTTTGGGTAGAGGTGAGGTGTCTGTCGAAGACAGGGTGCCTCAAGAAAGGAAGACTCAAAAAGGGATTAAAGTTTTAGCTGAATTCTCAAAGGGTAAATAAAATTTAACCGTAAGCAAAAGTGGAGAGGGAAGTAGCTAAGTGATAGAAGAACATTCTAAGCAGACGAAACTGCATGTGAAAATGCACAGAAGTAGCAGAGAACAGGTACTGGCAAGGGCTGGAGCTGTGTGGGAACAATATGAGAGATGAGGCTTGAGTAAGGTTTCACCACGAGGTGACTTACTCATAAGCTAAGCTGAGTTTGTATTTCACGTCAAAGTGGATGAGTTGGCCACTGTAGGTTTTACGTAAGGAAGAGATGTGGCCTGATTGGCATTCTGAAAAGGTTACTCTGGTGGAAAATGTGGAGGATAAAGTGGAGAGGGATGCTATTATAGGTGTAGGGGGGCCAGTGAGAAGGCTACTGCAGAAATTCAGTTGAGAAATAATGTGTGTGTGAAATAATGCAGTGGTGGATGTGTTGAGAAGATGGAGGGAGATGGGAGATATTTAGAAATACCTGGTAGAATGTGGGGAGTAGGGGGCTAGGAAGAATAGAGGGTTACACCACAGTTTTTGACTTGGACTTGTGCTTCTTGCTGATTTTGTTTTATAAGTTAGGCATTTCTACTTAATCAGACACCATTTGCTAACTACCCCACACTGTAGGGGGTGGGGGGTGCCCTTTATAGGTTTGATGAGCCTACAGTGTTGTCTCCATCATTGTGCATGTTACACATTGTGGCAATCATCTGTGCGTATGTCTTAGTTAGCCTAGTAATGCTATGCCCAGAGTAGTCACTTGATAAATTCTTACAGATTGAATGATTTTTTACTATCATAAGAAAATTTGGGGAGATTGGAAATAGAGGATTATACATTCCCCTCTATGCCTAAAAGAGTGGTTTGAATGCAGGAAGTGATTTTAAAACAAAAAACTTGTTATCAGAGAGACAGAACAAAAGCACACAAGCAACTATGCAGAGAAAATGAGTAGACAAGTGGTTAGATAAAACAGTTTTGTATAGAGAATTATTATTTGTATAGATAATTGTTATTGGGGAAGACCTTGAGGGCTAAGCTAAGGGGGCTCATCTTTATCTCATACTAGGAAATCACTGAAGACTTTAGACTAGGGGAATGATAGGAACAGAACTAGGTTCTAAAAAGATTACTCTGTCAGCACTAATCACTGATTGGAAGAGAGTGATACCATAAATAAAAATAGCAATAGGGGGCACTTCTTTCATATTATCTTGATCCGGAGTCAGTGTCTCAGAGTGAAAAAAGAGATGGCTGTCAGAGGCGTTGGAAAAGGAAGACAGTATAAACCCCGGGTGTATATATCAGCTGTAACCACAATAATGCTGAATAAAAGCAATAAATTGTCAAAAACTCAATGATTTACAGCAAAACATCTTTCTCACTCATGAGATTGCCGGTTAGTTGAGGTTGACTGATCTTGGCTGGGCTCAGCAGGGCTTGGTTCCATGCTTCAGGTCAGATCATGTTTGTTCCATTTATCTCATTCTGGGGACTACACTAGAGGGGCACTGGAATGTGGCACAAGTGCAAGAGGACAACCCAACTACACAGCATAAACCTTTGCTCACATCACAACTGTTAACATCCCATTGGCCAAAGCAATTCACGTGGACAAATCCAAAGTCATGTGGAGGGCAGTGCACTCTGCCCACCGTGAGACAACACAGGGTGACACACTGAGATCAATTACTCAACCTGCCACAGTGGGTTTAGAAGAAGGAAGAATCAATCTCACCTTGAAATTTTAAACCTGATTGACTGGAAGACTGTCCATCTTCTGTGTAATTAGTTGGCAAGAATAATGTGCTATTGAAAGTCAAACATCTGAGTCCTTCTTTAGCTGGAGAATGGGTGGATCCAAACTCACTTCCTTCCAATGCAAGAAGACAAGTGAGCTTCAGGAAATATGTTTAGACCTTCTCAGTCTTCATTTAGCTTCCTCCCTGTGAAGACTGCCATTGTCCCAGACCCTCAGACTTTCTACCCTCTGTCCTTGTCTGGATCTGTTTCACTTGGAAGGTTGCTTTAGCCCTTCATCCTTTGGAAACTTGAAGCTTCTTTTGAGTGTCCTTTTGGATCCAAACTCTGAGTTTTGGGGTAAGCCCTACACAAAACCTTTCCTAGCTTGGATCCTGGGGACTTTGTTCCAAGGAAGAGCCCAGGGCCTTGGAAGGCGGGTTTCCACATACACTTTGCATCAGCAAGAATATTCCAGATTTCAGAGGCAAATGACTGTGTGAACCAAAACAAATGCCGTTATGCCTTAGGAGTTCATTCCTATGAAAATTAGTCATTTCCATCACTCTGGGTCCTTTTGTTCTTATTTAATTTTATTTTAAATGTAATCGTAATTGCACAAAGTTTCTACAAATACCGTATTGTTGAAAAAAAATCAAAACTCTACAGCTCACCTTTTTGAGTGTTTATAACAGACACGGCATTACTCTAAGTACTTTACAAGAATTTGTGTGATGATTAAGAACCAGACTCTGGAGCCAGTTTGCCTGGTTCAAATTCTTGGCTTTACCACTTCCAGCTATGAGGCTATTGGCAAATTATCTTAATCTCTCTGTGTCTCAGTGTCTTATCCTGTAGAATGGACACCATAATTCTCCCTGCTTCATACTAAATGAGGTAATGTAGGCAAAACCAGTTGCTGTGGAGTCACTTCTGACTCATGGCTACCCCATGTGTGTCAGAGTAGAACTGTGATACATAGGGTTTTTGATGGCTGCTTTTTCAGAAGTAGATCACCAGGCCTTTCTTCTAAGGTACCTCTGGGTGAACTCAACCCTCTAACCTTTTAGTTAGCAACCACATACATTAACCATTTGCACTACCCAGGGACTCCAATACAGATAAATTCTTAGAATATTATTAGACACCAAGTAAATGCTTCATAGTGTTATCTGTTTTATTAACTCATTTCATCCCACAGCAAGTCTATCATGTAGACATTTCTTATAATTCCCGTATTGCAGATGCAGAATCCAAGACAGAAAGAGTGCATAACCATCGAGATAAGCCTCATTTCTTTTTGACCACCATCTCCACCCCTATCCTCTCCTCAGAAAATAATTACATCATCCAGTGAAAGGAATTCCCGACCGTTCCCTGTATATTTCATTTCATACTTGTAAAAGGTATAATGTTGTTTTGTACTTGTATGCAGGCACTATTTTACATAAATACTATTATATTATGTTCATATATTGTTCTGTTACTTGATTTTATTCAGTTCAACACTGTATTCTGGAGATCTTCTGATGTAACTAGCATAAATCTATTTTATATAAAATATTGCAAATAATTCAATAACCTAAGTGACAATCCATTATTAATAAGCATGCAGGTCCCTTCCAGTTCTTTGCTCTCACCAACAATGCTGCATTGGCCAGCCTTGTCCAATCTTTCTGGTGCACATGAATGGGTGTTTCTTTGGGTAAGATACTGAGAAGTGCACTGACTGGGCCACAGGGTCTGTATGATTGCAATTTTAGTAGATCCAGAAGCTGATCTTCAATCTGGCTACATCAGTTCACACTCCCACTGGCTGTGTGCGAGGGTTTGTTTCCCTGGCAGCAGGAAAGCACCACCTGCTGGCAGGGAGTGAAAAGACGTGGTGGGGAAAGGAGAGGTCCTGGGATCCGTGGGAGGAGACTCAAAGCAAGTTTTTCTCCTTTGCAGTTTTCACTGGGGCCTCCTGCATTCAACTACTTCTGGGAAAAAATAAAGGAGATTTCTTTCTTTGAAAAAGGACAGAACATTAGTTCCTGTTATTCTATGCTCAGGACACTTCTAAATCTCACTTCTTTATTAAGAAGTAGACTGGGGTCTTTGGTTTCCAGCACAGAGAACAAGTTTTTTTCCCATCACTGACCTAGGTTTGTAAGCCCAGCCGAAACTATTATAAAACCGCTCTTAAAAGTGGAAAGCTCTTGCTTTACACTCACCCTCCTGACTCTCACATTATATTTAGACCTGCAACTCAACACGACAAATTTCTGTTCACTGAGGAAGTCTGAGTGGCTTGAGAATTTAAAACGCTGTGGGAAGAGAGCCTTTCCAAATGGTCAAAACAGCAACCAGATTTTATTATGAGGCATTTCTCTTCTGGCAGCCTTTGTAACTATGTACAATAGTCAGCAGACAATTAGGAAAATGCTGTTCTTCTGACAATTTAGAAAGTCCAGTCTTTGGAAACTGGGCAGCAAAGCTTGGTTCTAACCTAGTAACCAAAGCTATATAATTAATTAGTTCCTGCAGGTTTTTGGGCAGAAAATGGCGTTGCTGTGTTACAGTAATTATCCTGGTTGTCTTTGAGTTATCAGCAAACAGCAGCTCCTCTCTCAAGGGAAGAAACCCTGTAATTTAACAGATCACTGTATTTTGGGTTTGACATTGCACATGCCTTTCAATTTCCATCTGTTCCTTTGGTTCATTAGTATTTTATTGTTGCTACAGTCAGAAACATTTTAATGGTTTTTCTCCCTCTAAAACAACACTTCATCAACTATCTTCTGTCATCCCTTTGGACACCTAAAAAGAGTATGTCCATTCCAATTTCAAATAACTTTTTGGACATATTATTTTGGACTTTTCCCCAAAAGTCCAAGATGGCTGCCTTTGACTATTAAATAGAATAATTGCTTTGTGTATGAAAACAAATACTCAGAATTTACTTCAAACACAGATTTTATACGGCATAAAGCACGTTTCTCTTATATTCTTGCAATATCCTTTTATTAGGTCAGAACATGAGCAAGAAACTCATTCACCGTCAAGTGTGAACACACTCACACACATTTTTACATACACACCCTGCACTCTCCCAAATATGCATACATAAACACACACACACTCCACATAAACCACACAAGTACCCCCACATGCAAATCCACCCACATACACCCCACAGTCCTCCACATACAATATACACAAACACCATGCACAGACACACACAATTAAACACACATGTTCCACCCACATATAAACCTAACAAACCAAACCTGTTACCATTGAGTTGATCCTGACTCATAGTGACCCTATAGTACAAAGTAGAACTGCCCCGTAGGGTTTCCAAGGAGTGGCTGGTGAATTTGAACTGCTGATCTTCTGGTTAGCAGCCAAGCTCTTAACAACTGGGCTACTACAGCTACCAGAAACATATACACACTACATATACATACACACAACTTCAAGCACATATCCCACATTCCCCCAAACACAACATCTCAGGCACATACATGAACATATATACTCCGTATACACATATTCACCACATAGACATACACAACACACACACACACACGTACATACAAACACCTAGGGTTCACATATATGCAAACCTCAAACACACACACACAGACACACATACATGACTAGCCTGTAATGTGAACACGAATGAAAATATTAACCCACCAAGAGAGACAGTGAAGGAAAGCTATAAATAAACAAAATATAAGTATAAAAGTATTGTTATGAATTGAATTGTGTCCCCCAACAATATATGTATCAACTTTGCTAGGCCATGATTCCCAGTATTACGTGATTGTCCACCATTTTGTCATCTGATGTGATTTTCCTGCGTGTTGTAAATACTATCTCTATGATGTTGATGAGATGGGATTAGTAGCAGACATGTTAATGAAGCAGGACACAATCTGTAAGATTGGATTGTGTCTTGAGCCAATCTCTTCTGAGATATAAAAGAGAGAAGTGAGCAGAGAGACAGGGGGACCTCATACCACCAAGAAAGCAGTGCTGGGAGTAGAGCGCATCCTTTGGACCTGAAGCTCCTGCGCGGAGAAGCTCCTAGAACAAGGGAAGATTGATGACAAGGACCTTCCTCCAGAACCGACAGAGAGAGCCTTCCCTTAGAGCTGATGCTCTGAATTTGGACTTCCAGCCTCCCAGACTGTGAGAGAATAAATTTCTCTTCATTAAAGCTATCCACTTGTGGTATTTCTGTTATAGCACCACTAGATAACTAAGACAAGTGTATACTAGAAAATATACTTTAGAATGTATATTGGGAAGTATTTTGATATACAGTTTAAGATTTTTGCAGACATTTCTCGTAATTTTCCAGAAAGTCAGATACTTTTGGCCTAGTGGGTAGCTTTTTTTTTGGTTGGTCATGTACTGTCTGTACACACTCAGGCCCATTCCTTCTGAATTGAAATGAAAGATCAAGTCCAAGCATTCAAGAATGAAATGAGGATGACTGACCAACACACACACTCACATACACAATCTTGTCAAAATCTGCAGAGTGATTGTGGAGAGCAGTATTGATTCCAGAATGTACTGGGGATTAATACTGTATTATGAAAAGGGGATCTCTTGGAGGATTATCCAAGGCTGGGGTGGGGATGAGACAGTTCTGCTTGGAAATGCTCTCTAGAATGGAGAGACCTATTATTTATTCTTTAGCTCCCCTCTATTCTGTGGTATTTCTGGTCTGTGTTTGATCTCTAGCCTCCCACAGACTGATTATTTGAGGAGACCAGCACTGCCTGGAATGCCGCTCATTGGGCGTCAGGGAGCCTTCATCTTGTGAGTGGCCAGTAGGTCCTGCAGGAGGACAGAGGCCAGCTCAGTGTCCATGAAAGCTCAAAGCAATGTCAACACATTTTAAAGCAGTCCTTCTCAGCAGAAGGCCAGGCTTCCCCTCAGGATCTGGAGTATATACCTCACATGCTGTTATGAAGCCGTCCTTTCCACACTGTCACCTTCAAAAATGTTCTAAATTCACTGTAGACTGCTGTCTGAACTGTTGAGCGTGAGCCTCAAATACAGAGGACGACTGAACTTATAGTGACATCTGACTTCATGAGTTTAAGGGCTGTCTAAGCTTTGCTTTGATGGAAAAGGAATTCAAAGAAATGTTGAGAACCCCATCATACTAGTCAAATCACTTTCCTACTTGCCTTTTTCCTTGTCCTCCCCCTTTTCCATTCCCCTCACCTACTTGCTCTTTCCTTTCTTTGTTCCTTTCTATTTTCCTTCCTTCCTTTACCTTCTTTGTTTTCTTCCTTTACTTTCTTAGTTTCTTTTCCTTCCTCCCTTCTTGTCATCCTATTTCCTCTTTTCTTTCTTCCTCCCTCCCTCCCTCCCTCCTTTCCTTCTTTCCTTCCTTTGTTTCTCTACTCCATCCTCCTTTTTCCCCTTGGTTTTAGCCTTTTATTAAGACCAGAACAAGTTATTATGCTCTAGGAAGAAGAGTATAGGGCAGCCTTCTACTTAAATAGAATCCACATCAGCTGGATGTACAGTTGTTTAAAGCAGGCTTTTTGTTTCAAAATTTGTTATCTGATTTGTTATTCAATCAACTTACAGGTCACTGAGTATGTACTTTTAACTGACTTTCCCAGTTCTTTTCCAATGAACAACAGTTTTAACCAATAGCTAGTCTATTTCTGTTTGAGGATTGTGATGGCCAGTTGAAGTTGGTGTCGGTGAAAGTATTTAGGCTATAGAATCTTAATTTTTTCATCAGAAGAAACACTGAAAACACAAAACTCACCCCTCATCCACTGTTGTATTCTTCCTATAATTCTTGCCAAAGTTACCTTCTTAAAATTCCCTTTGATGTCATTCCCCTCTTTAGCCCTTTATTAGATGTCTCTCTTCTAATAAAGTCTGAACTTTTTAGCAAATTTACATTCACAGATGCCCTTTGCTATTTGGCTCCAATCACCCAGTAATTCAATTCCTCAGCTCTAAGATTTAGTTGCATGACTGTAAATCTTAACTTTTTCTTTTCATTGGGCTTCAGGTATTGGAAGCCCAGCCTTCTTCAAGCTCACAAAGCCTTTCCATGTGTCCAAGAAAGAATTAATTTCTGCTGCTTCTTAAATCCTTAGCATGTGGCTTGTGCTGCCGTTTAGCCTAGCACAATAATTAGGCATCTACTGTCTCTCTCTTTTTGAAGACTATTCATCTTGGAGTAAACCATAGTTCCTGGTAATTTGCCTTACACAAAAGGGGATTTCATAAATGATTTTAGAAATATAAACTTGAAAGATACCAAAGTACTGCCCATCTCCTGTTGTTGTCTGCTAGCACCCATTCCCTTTCCTTCAGGTAAAAACATCTAGCTTTTCCATGGGGAAATCATATCTTCCTCACTCAAAGGTCATGGGATTGAGTGAGACTGATTTCATTCCATTAGCTAAAGTGTGTCCATGTGACCTGGCCAATTAGATTTAGTGTGATTGTTCCAGAGATGAATACATGGCTTGGAATGGTCTCCTAGAGTAAATCACAGAAGTTTTGCTTAAATGATTGGAAAGAGGTTTGCTCCTTTGCTACTGTAGCAAAATGGTCAGGATGCAAGTGGGACTTGCTAATGGACATGTTCACTACTACTTTGTGAGACAATTTGGTTCAACCATACCTGAAGCCATACACCAGTGGACATTGTGTCTTATGACTCAATATCTTCCTATTTTTGCTTTAACCAGTTTATCATTACCTTTGTCTTATTCTTTTCCTTTCATTTGTTTTGAAATTATTTTTCCTTTTTTTTCTGTCCTTTGCATGCAAAAGATTTCTGAGAGGAGTTCCGGCAAAATGGCGCTCTAGGCAGAAGCACCATGCCATCCCTTCACAGCAAAGATCCGAAAAACTAAGCCAAACAGAGAATACAACAATCCTGAAACCCTAAAACTTCAAATGAAGAGATAAAGAACTCAGCCAAGCACCAAATGGAGTGACAAAACTGACAGAGAACGGACGGCGAGGAGAGATTCATGCAGAGGTCCCCTACCTGCTAATGCAGCGCAGATCCACCATCTTGGACTCCTATCAGAGACCAGCAAATGGGGGTACGAGAAAGCAGCCTCACAGAGCATCCAGTGGGAGACAAAACAACCAGTAATTTGCGGTGTGTGTTTTCCCACCCCCTACCCCTCTTCGCCCCAGCTCAGCCTCCTCTGCTTCCCGCGGCCAAAGTCTCTTGACTGGGAATCACCGGCTGCTTGGATTCCACACACCCAAGCGGGCGGCTCTCTGGGTGCTGTTTGTTGCCTGCTAGTGTTGCTTTTTTTTCTGCTTCTTTTGATTTCCCACTTGCCTCTCGCCGCCTCCCACTCCTTTTGCTCAGGTGCCTGGCTCTGAGTGCCATCTTTGCTTCTTCCTGAGGGGCTGCGGGGCTCCATTCGAGTGTGCAGCTGCTTCCCGGTCTGGGCTGCCGCGCTGGTGGGATCCCAGGGCTTTTGTTTGATTGTTCCGCTGCTTCCCGCAGCCACGGTCTCTTGACCGGGAGGCACTGGCTGCTTGGATTCCACACACCCAAGCGGGTGGCTCTCTGGGTGCCATTTGTTGGCTGCTAGTGTTGCTTTTTTTTTTCTGCTTCTTTTGATTTCTCACTTGCTTCTCGCCACCTCCCCCTCCTTTCACTCAAGTGCCTGGCTCCGTGCCCCATCTTTGCTTCTTCCTGAGGGGCTCCAGAGCGCCGGCAACTTGTGATATATACTTTCCCACTTTCCACCCTTCTTCACCCACACTCAGCATCCTCTGCTTCCTGCGGACACAGTCTCTTGTCCAGAAACACCAGCCCGGACTGGCTGGCTCTCTGAGTCCCATTTGTTGGCTGCTGGTGTTGCTTTTTTTTTCTTTTTTTCCTGCTTCTTTTGATTTCTTGCTTGCCTCTCGCTGCCTCCCCCTCCTTTTGCTCGAGTGCCTGACTCCGAGTGCCATCTTTGCTTCTTCCTGAAGGGCTGCGGGGCTCCATTTGAGTGTGCAGCTGCTTCCCGGTCTGGGCTGCCATGCTGGTGGGATCCTGGGACTTTTGTTCGTTTGTTCGTTTTGAATTGTTTGTTTGTTTTCTTTTCCTTTTCTTGAGTCGGGAGCCCTTTCTGGTCAGGCGGAGCTGTGTGGCAAGGAACACTCCTTCGGCTTCCAGAGATGTGCAGAGGGATCCCTGAGGACATTTCTTTTTT